>NC_056454.1:40525477-40567977 GCF_018296145.1 Oncorhynchus tshawytscha
GAGACAGTAGATTAGCTGGTCTGTCATAATATAACCGAGACAGTAGATCTAGCTTGGTCTGTCCTAATACAATAGAGACAGTAGATCTAGCTGGTCTGTCATAATATAATAGAGACAGTAGATCTAGCTGGTCTGTCATAATATAATAGAGAAAGTAGATCTAGCTGGTCTGTCATAATATAATAGAGAAAGTAGATCTAGCTGGTCTGTCATAATATAACCGAGACAGTAGATTAAGCTGGTCTGTCATAATATAACCGAGACAGTAGATCTAGCTTGTCTGTCCTAATACAATAGAGACAGTAGATCTAAATGGTCTGTCATAATATAATAGAGACAGTAGATCTAGCTGGTCTGTCATAATATAATAGAGAAAGTAGATCTAGCTGGTCTGTCATAATATAATAGAGAAAGTAGATCTAGCTGGTCTGTCATAATATAATAGAGAAAGTAGATCTAGCTGGTCTGTCATAATATAATAGAGACAGTAGATTAGCTGGTCTGTCATAATATAACCGAGACAGTAGATCTAGCTTGTCTGTCCTAATACAATAGAGACAGTAGATCTAAATGGTCTGTCATAATATATTGGAGACAGTACATCTAGCTGGTCTGTCATAATATAATAGAGACAATAGATCTACCTGGTCTGTCATAATATAATAGAGACAGTAGATCTAGCTGGTCTGTCATATTATAATAGAGACAATAGATCTACCTGGTCTGTCATAATATAATAGAGACAGTAGATCTAAATGGTCTGTCATAATATAATAGAGACAGTAGATCTAGCTGGTCTGTCATAATATAATAGAGACAGTAGATCTAGCTGGTCTGTCATAATATAATAGAGACAGTAGATCTAGCTGGTCTGTCATATTATAATAGAGACAGTAGATCTAGCTGGTCTGTCATAATATAATAGAGACAGTAGATCTAGCTGGTCTGTCATAATATAATAGAGACAGTAGATCTAGCTGGTCTGTCATAATATAATAGAGACAGTAGATCTAGCTGGTCTGTCATAATATAATAGAGACAGTAGATCTAGCTGGTCTGTCATAATATAATAGAGACAGTAGATCTAGCTGGTCTGTCATAATATAATAGAGACAGTAGATCTAGCTGGTCTGTCATAATATAATAGAGACAGTAGATCTAGCTGGTCTGTCATAATATAATAGAGACAGTAGATCTAGCTGGTCTGTCATAATATAATAGAGACAGTAGATCTAGCTGGTCTGTCATAATATAATAGAGACAGTAGATCTAGCTGGTCTGTCATAATATAATAGAGACAGTAGATCTAGCTGGTCTGTCTATCTAGCTGGTCTGTCATAATATAATAGAGACAGTAGATCTAGCTGGTCTGTCATAATATATAGAGACAGTAGATCTAGCTGGTCTGTCATAATATAATAGAGACAGTAGATCTATCTAGCTGGTCTGTCATAATATAACAGAGACAGTAGATCTAGCTGGTCTGTCATAATATAATAGAGACAGTAGATCTAGCTGGTCTGTCATAATATAATAGAGACAGTAGATCTAGCTGGTCTGTCATAATATAATAGAGACAGTAGATCTAGCTGGTCTGTCATAATATAATAGAGACAGTAGATCTAGCTGGTCTGTCATAATATAATAGAGACAGTAGATCTAGCTGGTCTGTCATAATATAATAGAGACAGTAGATCTAGCTGGTCTGTCATAATATAATAGAGACAGTAGATCTAGCTGGTCTGTCATAATATATAATAGAGACAGTAGATCTAGCTGGTCTGTCATAATATAATAGAGACAGTAGATCTAGCTGGTCTGTCATAATATAATAGAGACAGTAGATCTAGCTGGTCTGTCATAATATAATAGAGACAGTATCTAGCTGGTCTGTCATAATATAATAGAGACAGTAGATCTAGCTGGTCTGTCATAATATAATAGAGACAGAGTCATAATATAACAGTAGATCTAGCTGGTCTGTCATAATATAATAGAGACAGTAGATCTAGCTGGTCTGTCATAATATAATAGAGACAGTAGATCTAGCTGGTCTGTCATAATATAATAGAGACAGTAGATCTAGCTGGTCTGTCATAATATAATAGAGACAGTAGATCTAGCTGGTCTGTCATAATATAATAGAGACAGTAGATCTAGCTGGTCTGTCATAATATAATAGAGACAGTAGATCTAGCTGGTCTGTCATAATATAATAGAGACAGTAGATCTAGCTGGTCTGTCATAATATAATAGAGACAGTAGATCTAGCTGGTCTGTCATAATATAATAGAGACAGTAGATCTAGCTGGTCTGTCATAATATAATAGAGACAGTAGATCTAGCTGGTCTGTCATAATATAATAGAGACAGTAGATCTAGCTGGTCTGTCATAATATAATAGAGACAGTAGATCTAGCTGGTCTGTCATAATATAATAGAGACAGTAGATCTAGCTGGTCTGTCATAATATAATAGAGACAGTAGATCTAGCTGGTCTGTAATATTATAATAGAGACAGTAGATCTAGCTGGTCTGTCATAGTATAATAGGGACAGTAGATCTAGCTGGTCTGACAATATATAATAGAGACAGTAGATCTAGCTGGTCTGTCATAATATAATAGAGACAGTAGATCTAGCTGTTCTGACATTAAATAATAGAGACAGTAGATCTAGCTGGTCTGTAATATTATAATAGAGACAGTAGATACAGCTGGTCTGTCATAATATAATAGAGACTGTAGATCTAGCTGGTCTGTCATAATATAATATAAACAGTAGATCTGGCTGGTCTGTCATAATGTAATAGAGACAGTAGATCTAGCTGGTCTGACATTATATAATAGAGACAGTAGATCTAGCTGGTCTGTCATATTATAATAGAGACAGTAGATCTAGCTGGTCTGTCATAATATAAAAGAGACAGTAGATCTAGCTGGTCTGTCATAATATAATAGAGACAGTAGATCTAGCTGGTCTGTCATAATATAATAGAGACAGTAGATCTAGCTGGTCTGTCATAATATAATAGAGACAGTAGATCTAGCTGGTCTGTCATAATATAATAGAGACAGTAGATCTAGCTGGTCTGTCATAATATAATAGAGACAGTAGATCTAGCTGGTCTGTCATAATATAATAGAGACAGTAGATCTAGCTGGTCTGTCATAATATAATAGAGACAGTAGATCTAGCTGGTCTGTCATAATATAATAGAGACAGTAGATCTAGCTGGTCTGTCATAATATAATAGAGACAGTAGATCTAGCTGGTCTGTCATAATATAATAGAGACAGTAGATCTAGCTGGTCTGTCATAATATAATAGAGACAGTAGATCTAGCTGGTCTGTCATAATATAATAGAGACAGTAGATCTAGCTGGTCTGTCATATATAATAGAGACAGTAGATCTAGCTGGTCTGTCATAATATAATAGAGACAGTAGATCTAGCTGGTCTGTCATAATATAATAGAGACAGTAGATCTAGCTGGTCTGTCATAATATAATAGAGACAGTAGATCTAGCTGGTCTGTCATAATATAATAGAGACAGTAGATCTAGCTGGTCTGTCATAATATAATAGAGACAGTAGATCTAGCTGGTCTGTCATAATATAATAGAGACAGTAGATCTAGCTGGTCTGTCATAATATAATAGAGACAGTAGATCTAGCTGGTCTGTCATAATATAATAGAGACAGTAGATCTAGCTGGTCTGTCATAATATAATAGAGACAGTAGATCTAGCTGGTCTGTCATAATATAATAGAGACAGTAGATCTAGCTGGTCTGTCATAATATAATAGAGACAGTAGATCTAGCTGGTCTGTCATAATATAATAGAGACAGTAGATCTAGCTGGTCTGTCATAATATAATAGAGACAGTAGATCTAGCTGGTCTGTCATAATATAATATAATAGAGATAATAGAGACAGTAGATCTAGCTGGTCTGTCATAATATAATAGAGACAGTAGATCTAGCTGGTCTGTCATAATATAATAGAGACAGTAGATCTAGCTGGTCTGTCATAATATAATAGAGACAGTAGATCTAGCTGGTCTGTCATAATATAATAGAGACAGTAGATCTAGCTGGTCTGTCATAATATAATAGAGACAGTAGATCTAGCTGGTCTGTCATAATATAATAGAGACAGTAGATCTAGCTGGTCTGTCATAATATAATAGAGACAGTAGATCTAGCTGGTCTGTCATAATATAATAGAGACAGTAGATCTAGCTGGTCTGTCATAATATAATAGAGACAGTAGATCTAGCTGGTCTGTCATAATATAATAGAGACAGTAGATCTAGCTGGTCTGTCATAATATAATAGAGACAGTAGATCTAGCTGGTCTGTCATAATATAATAGAGACAGTAGATCTAGCTGGTCTGTCATAATATAATAGAGACAGTAGATCTAGCTGGTCTGTCATAATATAATAGAGACAGTAGATCTAGCTGGTCTGTCATAATATAATAGAGACAGTAGATCTAGCTGGTCTGTCATAATATAATAGAGACAGTAGATCTAGCTGGTCTGTCATAATATAATAGAGACAGTAGATCTAGCTGGTCTGTCATAATATAATAGAGACAGTAGATCTAGCTGGTCTGTCATAATATAATAGAGACAGTAGATCTAGCTGGTCTGTCATAATATAATAGAGACAGTAGATCTAGCTGGTCTGTCATAATATAATAGAGACAGTAGATCTAGCTGGTCTGTCATAATATATATAATATAGAGACAGTAGATCTAGCTGGTCTGTCATAATATAATAGAGACAGTAGATCTAGCTGGTCTGTCATAATATAATAGAGACAGTAGATCTAGCTGGTCTGTCATAATATAATAGAGACAGTAGATCTAGCTGGTCTGTCATAATATAATAGAGACAGTAGATCTAGCTGGTCTGTCATAATATAATAGAGACAGTAGATCTAGCTGGTCTGTCATAATATAATAGAGACAGTAGATCTAGCTGGTCTGTCATAATATAATATAATAGAGACAGTAGATCTAGCTGGTCTGTCATAATATAATAGAGACAGTAGATCTAGCTGGTCTGTCATAATATAATAGAGACAGTAGATCTAGCTGGTCTGTCATAATATAATAGAGACAGTAGATCTAGCTGGTCTGTCATAATATAATAGAGACAGTAGATCTAGCTGGTCTGTCATAATATAATAGAGACAGTAGATCTAGCTGGTCTGTCATAATATAATAGAGACAGTAGATCTAGCTGGTCTGTCATAATATAATAGAGACAGTAGATCTAGCTGGTCTGTCATAATATAATAGAGACAGTAGATCTAGCTGGTCTGTCATAATATAATAGAGACAGTAGATCTAGCTGGTCTGTCATAATATAATAGAGACAGTAGATCTAGCTGGTCTGTCATAATATAATAGAGACAGTAGATCTAGCTGGTCTGTCATAATATAATAGAGACAGTAGATCTAGCTGGTCTGTCATAATATAATAGAGACAGTAGATCTAGCTGGTCTGTCATAATATAATAGAGACAGTAGATCTAGCTGGTCTGTCATAATATAATAGAGACAGTAGATCTAGCTGGTCTGTCATAATATAATAGAGACAGTAGATCTAGCTGGTCTGTCATAATATAATAGAGACAGTAGATCTAGCTGGTCTGTCATAATATAATAGAGACAGTAGATCTAGCTGGTCTGTCATAATATAATAGAGACAGTAGATCTAGCTGGTCTGTCATAATATAATAGAGACAGTAGATCTAGCTGGTCTGTCATAATATAATAGAGACAGTAGATCTAGCTGGTCTGTCATAATATAATAGAGACAGTAGATCTAGCTGGTCTGTCATAATATAATAGAGACAGTAGATCTAGCTGGTCTGTCATAATATAATAGAGACAGTAGATCTAGCTGGTCTGTCATAATATAATAGAGACAGTAGATCTAGCTGGTCTGTCATAATATAATAGAGACAGTAGATCTAGCTGGTCTGTCATAATATAATAGAGACAGTAGATCTAGCTGGTCTGTCATAATATAATAGAGACAGTAGATCTAGCTGGTCTGTCATAATATAATAGAGACAGTAGATCTAGCTGGTCTGTCATAATATAATAGAGACAGTAGATCTAGCTGGTCTGTCATAATATAATAGAGACAGTAGATCTAGCTGGTCTGTCATAATATAATAGAGACAGTAGATCTAGCTGGTCTGTCATAATATAATAGAGACAGTAGATCTAGCTGGTCTGTCATAATATAATAGAGACAGTAGATCTAGCTGGTCTGTCATAATATAATAGAGACAGTAGATCTAGCTGGTCTGTCAAAATATAATAGAGACAGTAGATCTAGCTGGTCTGTCATAATATAATAGAGACAGTAGATCTAGCTGGTCTGTCATAATATAATAGAGACAGTAGATCTAGCTGGTCTGTCATAATATAATAGAGACAGTAGATCTAGCTGGTCTGTCATAATATAATAGAGACAGTAGATCTAGCTGGTCTGTCATAATATAATAGAGACAGTAGATCTAGCTGGTCTGTCATAATATAATAGAGACAGTAGATCTAGCTGGTCTGTCATAATATAATAGAGACAGTAGATCTAGCTGGTCTGTCATAATATAATAGAGACAGTAGATCTAGCTGGTCTGTCATAATATAATAGAGACAGTAGATCTAGCTGGTCTGTCATAATATAATAGAGACAGTAGATCTAGCTGGTCTGTCATAATATAATAGAGACAGTAGATCTAGCTGGTCTGTCATAATATAATAGAGACAGTAGATCTAGCTGGTCTGTCATAATATAATAGAGACAGTAGATCTAGCTGGTCTGTCATAATATAATAGAGACAGTAGATCTAGCTGGTCTGTCATAATATAATAGAGACAGTAGATCAGCTGGTCTGTCATAATATAATAGAGACAGTAGATCTAGCTGGTCTGTCATAATATAATAGAGACAGTAGATCTAGCTGGTCTGTCATAATATAATAGAGACAGTAGATCTAGCTGGTCTGTCATAATATAATAGAGACAGTAGATCTAGCTGGTCTGTCATAATATAATAGAGACAGTAGATCTAGCTGGTCTGTCATAATATAATAGAGACAGTAGATCTAGCTGGTCTGTCATAATATAATAGAGACAGTAGAACAAGCTGGTCTGTCATAATATAATAGAGACAGTAGATCTAGCTGGTCTATCTTAATATAATAGAGACAGTGGATCTAGCTGGTCTGTCTTAGTATAATAGAGACAGTAGATCTAGCTGGTCTGTCTTAATATAGTAGAGACAGTAGATCTAGCTGGTCTGTCATAATATAATAGAGACAGTAGATCTAGCTGGTCTGTAATATAATAATAGAGACATTAGATCTAGCTGGTCTGTCATAATATAATAGAGACAGTAGATCTAGCTGGTCTATCATAATATAATAGAGACAGTAGATCTAGCTGGTCTGTCTTAATATAATAGAGACAGTGGATCTAGCTGGTCTGTCTTAGTCTAATAGAGACAGTAGATCTAGCTGGTCTGTCTTAATATAGTAGAGACAGTAGATCTAGCTGGTCTGTCATAATATAATAGAGACAGTAGATCTAGCTGGTCTGTCATAATATAATAGAGACAGTAGATCTAGCTGGTCTGTCATAATATAATAGAGACAGTAGATCTAGCTGGTCTGTCATAATATAATAGAGACAGTAGATCTAGCTGGTCTGTCATAATATAATAGAGACAGTAGATCTAGCTGGTCTGTCATAATATAATAGAGACAGTAGATCTAGCTGGTCTGTCATAATATAATAGAGACAGTAGATCTAGCTGGTCTGTCATAATATAATAGAGACAGTAGATCTAGCTGGTCTGTCATAATATAATAGAGACAGTAGATCTAGCTGGTCTGTCATAATATAATAGAGACAGTAGATCTAGCTGGTCTGTCATAATATAATAGAGACAGTAGATCTAGCTGGTCTGTCATAATATAATAGAGACAGTAGATCTAGCTGGTCTGTCATAATATAATAGAGACAGTAGATCTAGCTGGTCTGTCATAATATAATAGAGACAGTAGATCTAGCTGGTCTGTCATAATATAATAGAGACAGTAGATCTAGCTGGTCTGTCATAATATAATAGAGACAGTAGATCTAGCTGGTCTGTCATAATATAATAGAGACAGTAGATCTAGCTGGTCTGTCATAATATAATAGAGACAGTAGATCTAGCTGGTCTGTCAAAATATAATAGAGACAGTAGATCTAGCTGGTCTGTCATAATATAATAGAGACAGTAGATCTAGCTGGTCTGTCATAATATAATAGAGACAGTAGATCTAGCTGGTCTGTCATATTATAATAGAGACAGTAGATCTAGCTGGTCTGTCATAATATAATAGAGACATAGAGACAGTAGATCTAGCTGGTCTGTCATAATATAATAGAGACAGTAGATCTAGCTGGTCTGTCAAAATATAATAGAGACAGTAGATCTAGCTGGTCTGTCATAATATAATAGAGACAGTAGATCTAGCTGGTCTGTCATAATATAATAGAGACAGTAGATCTAGCTGGTCTGTCATAATATAATAGAGACAGTAGATCTAGCTGGTCTGTCATAATATAATAGAGACAGTAGATCTAGCTGGTCTGTCATAATATAATAGAGACAGTAGATCTAGCTGGTCTGTCATAATATAATAGAGACAGTAGATCTAGCTGGTCTGTCATAATATAATAGAGACAGTAGATCTAGCTGGTCTGTCATAATATAATAGAGACAGTAGATCTAGCTGGTCTGTCATAATATAATAGAGACAGTAGATCTAGCTGGTCTGTCATAATATAATAGAGACAGTAGATCTAGCTGGTCTGTCATAATATAATAGAGACAGTAGATCTAGCTGGTCTGTCATAATATAATAGAGACAGTAGATCTAGCTGGTCTGTCATAATTATAATAGAGACAGTAGATCTAGCTGGTCTGTCATAATATAATAGAGACAGTAGATCTAGCTGGTCTGTCATAATATAATAGAGACAGTAGATCTAGCTGGTCTGTCATAATATAATAGAGACAGTAGATCTAGCTGGTCTGTCATAATATAATAGAGACAGTAGATCTAGCTGGTCTGTCATAATATAATAGAGACAGTAGATCTAGCTGGTCTGTCATAATATAATAGAGACAGTAGATCTAGCTGGTCTGTCATAATATAATAGAGACAGTAGATCTAGCTGGTCTGTCATAATATAATAGAGACAGTAGATCTAGCTGGTCTGTCATAATATAATAGAGACAGTAGATCTAGCTGGTCTGTCATAATATAATAGAGACAGTAGATCTAGCTGGTCTGTCATAATATAATAGAGACAGTAGATCTAGCTGGTCTGTCATATATAATAGAGACAGTAGATCTAGCTGGTCTGTCATAATATAATAGAGACAGTAGATCTAGCTGGTCTGTCATAATATAATAGAGACAGTAGATCTAGCTGGTCTGTCATAATATAATAGAGACAGTAGATCTAGCTGGTCTGTCATAATATAATAGAGACAGTAGATCTAGCTGGTCTGTCATAATATAATAGAGACAGTAGATCTAGCTGGTCTGTCATAATATAATAGAGACAGTAGATCTAGCTGGTCTGTCATAATATAATAGAGACAGTAGATCTAGCTGGTCTGTCATAATATAATAGAGACAGTAGATCTAGCTGGTCTGTCATAATATAATAGAGACAGTAGATCTAGCTGGTCTGTCATAATATAATAGAGACAGTAGATCTAGCTGGTCTGTCATAATATAATAGAGACAGTAGATCTAGCTGGTCTGTCATAATATAATAGAGACAGTAGATCTAGCTGGTCTGTCATAATATAATAGAGACAGTAGATCTAGCTGGTCTGTCATAATATAATAGAGACAGTAGATCTAGCTGGTCTGTCATAATATAATAGAGACAGTAGATCTAGCTGGTCTGTCATATTATAATAGAGAGACAGTAGATCTAGCTGGTCTGTCATAATATAATAGAGACAGTAGATCTAGCTGGTCTGTCATAATATAATATAATAGAGACAGTAGATCTAGCTGGTCTGTCATAATATAATAGAGACAGTAGATCTAGCTGGTCTGTCATAATATAATAGAGACAGTAGATCTAGCTGGTCTGTCATAATATAATAGAGACAGTAGATCTAGCTGGTCTGTCATAATATAATAGAGACAGTAGATCTAGCTGGTCTGTCATAATATAATAGAGACAGTAGATCTAGCTGGTCTGTCATAATATAATAGAGACAGTAGATCTAGCTGGTCTGTCATATATAATAGAGACAGTAGATCTAGCTGGTCTGTCATAATATAATAGAGACAGTAGATCTCTGGTCTGTCATATTATAATAGAGACAGTAGATCTAGCTGGTCTGTCATAATATAATAGAGACAGTAGATCTAGCTGGTCTGTCATAATATAATAGAGACAGTAGATCTAGCTGGTCTGTCATAATATAATAGAGACAGTAGATCTAGCTGGTCTGTCATAATATAATAGAGACAGTAGATCTAGCTGGTCTGTCATAATATAATAGAGACAGTAGATCTAGCTGGTCTGTCATAATATAATAGAGACAGTAGATCTAGCTGGTCTGTCATAATATAATAGAGACAGTAGATCTAGCTGGTCTGTCATAATATAATAGAGACAGTAGATCTAGCTGGTCTGTCATAATATAATAGAGACAGTAGATCTAGCTGGTCTGTCATAATATAATAGAGACAGTAGATCTAGCTGGTCTGTCATAATATAATAGAGACAGTAGATCTAGCTGGTCTGTCATATTATAATAGAGACAGTAGATCTAGCTGGTCTGTCATAATATAATAGAGACAGTAGATCTAGCTGGTCTGTCATAATATAATAGAGACAGTAGATCTAGCTGGTCTGTCATAATATAATAGAGACAGTAGATCTAGCTGGTCTGTCATAATATAATAGAGACAGTAGATCTAGCTGGTCTGTCATAATATAATAGAGACAGTAGATCTAGCTGGTCTGTCATAATATAATAGAGACAGTAGATCTAGCTGGTCTGTCATAATATAATAGAGACAGTAGATCTAGCTGGTCTGTCATAATATAATAGAGACAGTAGATCTAGCTGGTCTGTCATATTATAATAGAGACAGTAGATCTAGCTGGTCTGTCATAATATAATAGAGACAGTAGA
This sequence comes from Oncorhynchus tshawytscha, assembly GCF_018296145.1. Classification (NCBI taxonomy): domain Eukaryota; kingdom Metazoa; phylum Chordata; class Actinopteri; order Salmoniformes; family Salmonidae; genus Oncorhynchus; species Oncorhynchus tshawytscha. Next base: position 40,536,733 of record NC_056454.1, read on the forward strand.
TCTAGCTGGTCTGTCATATATATAATAGAGACAGTAGATCTAGCTGGTCTGTCATAATATAATAGAGACAGTAGATCTAGCTGGTCTGTCATAATATAATAGAGACAGTAGATCTAGCTGGTCTGTCATAATATAATAGAGACAGTAGATCTAGCTGGTCTGTCATAATATAATAGAGACAGTAGATCTAGCTGGTCTGTCATAATATAATAGAGACAGTAGATCTAGCTGGTCTGTCATAATATAATAGAGACAGTAGATCTAGCTGGTCTGTCATAATATAATAGAGACAGTAGATCTAGCTGGTCTGTCATAATATAATAGAGACAGTAGATCTAGCTGGTCTGTCATAATATAATAGAGACAGTAGATCTAGCTGGTCTGTCATAATATAATAGAGACAGTAGATCTAGCTGGTCTGTCATAATATAATAGAGACAGTAGATCTAGCTGGTCTGTCATAATATAATAGAGACAGTAGATCTAGCTGGTCTGTCATAATATAATAGAGACAGTAGATCTAGCTGGTCTGTCATAATATAATAGAGACAGTAGATCTAGCTGGTCTGTCATAATATAATAGAGACAGTAGATCTAGCTGGTCTGTCATAATATAATAGAGACAGTAGATCTAGCTGGTCTGTCATAATATAATAGAGACAGTAGATCTAGCTGGTCTGTCATAATATAATAGAGACAGTAGATCTAGCTGGTCTGTCATAATATAATAGAGACAGTAGATCTAGCTGGTCTGTCATAATATAATAGAGACAGTAGATCTAGCTGGTCTGTCATAATATAATAGAGACAGTAGATCTAGCTGGTCTGTCATAATATAATAGAGACAGTAGATCTAGCTGGTCTGTCATAATATAATAGAGACAGTAGATCTAGCTGGTCTGTCATAATATAATAGAGACAGTAGATCTAGCTGGTCTGTCATAATATAATAGAGACAGTGTCAGATCTAGCTGGTCTGTCATAATATAATAGAGACAGTAGATCTAGCTGGTCTGTCATAATATAATAGAGACAGTAGATCTAGCTGGTCTGTCATATTATAATAGAGACAGTAGATCTAGCTGGTCTGTCATAATATAATAGAGACAGTAGATCTAGCTGGTCTGTCATAATATAATAGAGACAGTAGATCTAGCTGGTCTGTCATAATATAATAGAGACAGTAGATCTAGCTGGTCTGTCATAATATAATAGAGACAGTAGATCTAGCTGGTCTGTCAAATATAATAGAGACAGTAGATCTAGCTGGTCTGTCATAATATAATAGAGACAGTAGATCTAGCTGGTCTGTCATAATATAATAGAGACAGTAGATCTAGCTGGTCTGTCATAATATAATAGAGACAGTAGATCTAGCTGGTCTGTCATATTATAATAGAGACAGTAGATCTAGCTGGTCTGTCAAAATATAATAGAGATAGTAGATCTAGCTGGTCTGTCATAATATAATAGAGACATAGAGACAGTAGATCTAGCTGGTCTGTCATAATATAATAGAGACAGTAGATCTAGCTGGTCTGTCATAATATAATAGAGACAGTAGATCTAGCTGGTCTGTCATAATATAATAGAGACAGTAGATCTAGCTGGTCTGTCATAATATAATAGAGACAGTAGATCTAGCTGGTCTGTCATAATACAATAGAGACAGTAGATCTAGCTGGTCTGTCATAATATAATAGAGACAGTAGATCTAGCTGGTCTGTCATAATATAATAGAGACAGTAGATCTAGCTGGTCTGTCATAATATAATAGAGACAGTAGATCTAGCTGGTCTGTCATAATATAATAGAGACAGTAGATCTAGCTGGTCTGTCATAATATAATAGAGACAGTAGATCTAGCTGGTCTGTCATAATATAATAGAGACAGTAGATCTAGCTGGTCTGTCATAATATAATAGAGACAGTAGATCTAGCTGGTCTGTCATAATATAATAGAGACAGTAGATCTAGCTGGTCTGTCATAATATAATAGAGACAGTAGATCTAGCTGGTCTGTCATAATATAATAGAGACAGTAGATCTAGCTGGTCTGTCATAATATAATAGAGACAGTAGATCTAGCTGGTCTGTCATAATATAATAGAGACAGTAGATCTAGCTGGTCTGTCATAATATAATAGAGACAGTAGATCTAGCTGGTCTGTCATAATATAATATAATAGAGACAGTAGATCTAGCTGGTCTGTCATAATATAATAGAGACAGTAGATCTAGCTGGTCTGTCATAATATAATAGAGACAGTAGATCTAGCTGGTCTGTCATAATATAATAGAGACAGTAGATCTAGCTGGTCTGTCATAATATAATAGAGACAGTAGATCTAGCTGGTCTGTCATATATAATAGAGACAGTAGATCTAGCTGGTCTGTCATAATATAATAGAGACAGTAGATCTAGCTGGTCTGTCATAATATAATATAATAGAGACAGTAGATCTAGCTGGTCTGTCATAATATAATAGAGACAGTAGATCTAGCTGGTCTGTCATAATATAATAGAGACAGTAGATCTAGCTGGTCTGTCATAATATAATAGAGACAGTAGATCTAGCTGGTCTGTCATAATATAATAGAGACAGTAGATCTAGCTGGTCTGTCATAATATAATAGAGACAGTAGATCTAGCTGGTCTGTCATAATATAATAGAGACAGTAGATCTAGCTGGTCTGTCATATTATAATAGAGACAGTAGATCTAGCTGGTCTGTCATAATATAATAGAGACAGTAGATCTAGCTGGTCTGTCATAATATAATAGAGACAGTAGATCTAGCTGGTCTGTCATAATATAATAGAGACAGTAGATCTAGCTGGTCTGTCATAATATAATAGAGACAGTAGATCTAGCTGGTCTGTCATAATATAATAGAGACAGTAGATCTAGCTGGTCTGTCATAATATAATAGAGACAGTAGATCTAGCTGGTCTGTCATAATATAATAGAGACAGTAGATCTAGCTGGTCTGTCATAATATAATAGAGACAGTAGATCTAGCTGGTCTGTCATAATATAATAGAGACAGTAGATCTAGCTGGTCTGTCATAATATAATAGAGACAGTAGATCTAGCTGGTCTGTCATAATATAATAGAGACAGTAGATCTAGCTGGTCTGTCATAATATAATAGAGACAGTAGATCTAGCTGGTCTGTCATATTATAATAGAGACAGTAGATCTAGCTGGTCTGTCATAATATAATAGAGACAGTAGATCTAGCTGGTCTGTCATAATATAATAGAGACAGTAGATCTAGCTGGTCTGTCATAATATAATAGAGACAGTAGATCTAGCTGGTCTGTCATAATATAATAGAGACAGTAGATCTAGCTGGTCTGTCATAATATAATAGAGACAGTAGATCTAGCTGGTCTGTCATAATATAATAGAGACAGTAGATCTAGCTGGTCTGTCATATATATAATAGAGACAGTAGATCTAGCTGGTCTGTCATAATAATAATAGAGACAATAGATCAGTAGATCTGGTCTGTCATAATATAATAGAGACAGTAGATCTAGCTGGTCTGTCATAATATAATAGAGACAGTAGATCTAGCTGGTCTGTCATAATATAATAGAGACAGTAGATCTAGCTGGTCTGTCATATTATAATAGAGACAGTAGATCTAGCTGGTCTGTCATAATATAATAGAGACAGTAGATCTAGCTGGTCTGTCATATATAATAATAGCTGGTCTGTCATAATATAATAGAGACAGTAGATCTAGCTGGTCTGTCATAATATAATAGAGACAGTAGATCTAGCTGGTCTGTCATAATATAATAGAGACAGTAGATCTAGCTGGTCTGTCATAATATAATAGAGACAGTAGATCTAGCTGGTCTGTCATAATATAATAGAGACAGTAGATCTAGCTGGTCTGTCATAATATAATAGAGACAGTAGATCTAGCTGGTCTGTCATAATATAATAGAGACAGTAGATCTAGCTGGTCTGTCATAATATAATAGAGACAGTAGATCTAGCTGGTCTGTCATAATATAATAGAGACAGTAGATCTAGCTGGTCTGTCATAATATAATAGAGACAGTATCTATCTAGCTGCTGGTCTGTCATATATAATAGAGAATAGAGACAGTAGATCTGGCTGGTCTGTCATAATATAATAGAGACAGTAGATCTAGCTGGTCTGTCATAATATAATAGAGACAGTAGATCTAGCTGGTCTGTCATAATATAATAGAGACAGTAGATCTAGCTGGTCTGTCATAGAAGCTGGTCTGTATAATAGAGACAGTAGATCTAGCTGGTCTGTCATAATATAATAGAGACAGTAGATCTAGCTGGTCTGTCATAATATAATAGAGACAGTAGATCTAGCTGGTCTGTCATAATATAATAGAGACAGTAGATCTAGCTGGTCTGTCATAATATAATAGAGACAGTAGATCTAGCTGGTCTGTCATAATATAATAGAGACAGTAGATCTAGCTGGTCTGTCATAATATAATAGAGACAGTAGATCTAGCTGGTCTGTCATAATATAATAGAGACAGTAGATCTAGCTGGTCTGTCATAATATAATAGAGACAGTAGATCTAGCTGGTCTGTCATATTATAATAGAGAAGACAGTAGATCTAGCTGGTCTGTCATAATATAATAGAGACAGTAGATCTAGCTGGTCTGTCATAATATAATAGAGACAGTAGATCTAGCTGGTCTGTCATAATATAATAGAGACAGTAGATCTAGCTGGTCTGTCATAATATAATAGAGAATAGAGACAGTAGATCTAGCTGGTCTGTCATAATATAATAGAGACAGTAGATCTAGCTGGTCTGTCATTATATAATAGAGACAGTAGATCTAGCTGGTCTGTCATAATATAATAGAGACAGTAGATCTAGCTGGTCTGTCATAATATAACAGAGACAGTAGATCAAGCTGGTCTGTCATATTTATAATAGAGACATTAGATCTAGCTCGTCTGTCATAATATAATAGAGACAGTAGATCTAGCTGGTCTGTCATAATATAATAGAGACAGTAGATCTAGCTGGTCTGTCATAATATAATAGAGACAGTAGATCTCGCTGGTCTGTCATAATATAATAGAGACAGTAGATCTAGCTGGTCTGTCATAATATAATAGAGACAGTAGATCTAGCTGGTCTGTCATATTATAATCGAGACAGTAGATCTAGCTGGTCTGTCATAATATAATAGAGACAGTAGATCTAGCTGGTCTGTCATAATATAATATAATAGAGACAGTAGATCTAGCTGGTCTGTCATAATATAATAGAGACAGTAGATCTAGCTGGTCTGTCATAATATAATAGAGACAGTAGATCTAGCTGGTCTGTCATAATATAATAGAGACAGTAGATCTAGCTGGTCTGTCATAATATAATAGAGACAGTAGATCTAGCTGGTCTGTCATAATATAATAGAGACAGTAGATCTAGCTGGTCTGCTGGTCTGTCATAATATAATAGAGACAGTAGATCTAGCTGGTCTGTCATAATATAATAGAGACAGTAGATCTAGCTGGTCTGTCATAATATAATAGAGACAGTAGATCTAGCTGGTCTGTCATAATATAATAGAGACAGTAGATCTAGCTGGTCTGTCATAATATAATAGAGACAGTAGATCTAGCTGGTCTGTCATAATATAATAGAGACAGTAGATCTAGCTGGTCTGTCATATTATAATAGAGACAGTAGATCTAGCTGGTCTGTCATAAAATATAATAGAGACAGTAGATCTAGCTGGTCTGTCATAATATAATAGAGACAGTAGATCTAGCTGGTCTGTCATAATATAATAGAGACAGTAGATCTAGCTGGTCTGTCATAATATAATAGAGACAGTAGATCTAGCTGGTCTGTCATAATATAATAGAGACAGTAGATCTAGCTGGTCTGTCATAATATAATAGAGACAGTAGATCTAGCTGGTCTGTCATAATATAATAGAGACAGTAGATCTAGCTGGTCTGTCATAATATAATAGAGACAGTAGATCTAGCTGGTCTGTCATATTATAATAGAGACAGTAGATCTAGCTGGTCTGTCATAATATAATAGAGACAGTAGATCTAGCTGGTCTGTCATAATATAATAGAGACATAGTAGATCTAGCTGGTCTGTCATAATATAATAGAGACAGTAGATCTAGCTGGTCTGTCATAATATAATAGAGACAGGAGATCTACCTGGTCTGTCATAATATAATAGAGACAGTAGATCTAGCTGGTCTGTCATAGTACAATAGAGACAGTAGATCTAGCTGCTCTGTCATATTATAATAGAGAAAGTAGATCTAGCTTGTCTGTCATAATATAATAGAATAATAGAGACAGTAGATCTAGCTGGTCTGTCATAATACAATAGAGAGTAGATCTAGCTGGTCTGTCATAATATAATAGAGACAGTAGATCTAGCTGGTCTGTCATAATATAATAGAGACAGTAGATCTAGCTGGTCTGTCATATATAATAGAGACAGTAGATCTAGCTGGTCTGTCATAATATAATAGAGACAGTAGATCTAGCTGGTCTGTCATAATATAATAGAGACAGTAGATCTAGCTGGTCTGTCATAATATAATAGAGACAGTAGATCTAGCTGGTCTGTCATAATATAATAGAGACAGTAGATCTAGCTGGTCTGTCATAATATAATAGAGACAGTAGATCTAGCTGGTCTGTCATAATATAATAGAGACAGTAGATCTAGCTGGTCTGTCATAATATAATAGAGACAGTAGATCTAGCTGGTCTGTCATAATATAATAGAGACAGTTGATCTAGCTGGTCTGTCATAATATAATAGAGACAGTAGATCATGCTGGTCTGTTATTTTATAATAGAGACAGTAGATCTAGCTGGTCTGTCAAAATACAATAGAGACAGTAGATCTAGCTGGTCTGTCATAATATAATAGAGACAGTAGATCTAGCTGGTCTGTCATATTATAATAGAGACAGTAGATCTAGCTGGTCTGTCATATTATAATATAGACAGTAGATCTAGCTGGTTGGTCATATTATAATCGAGACAGTAGATCTAGCTGGTCTGTCATAATATAATAGAGACAGTAGATCTAGCTGGTCTGTCATAATATAATAGAGACAGTAGATCTAGCTGGTCTGTCATAATATAATAGAGACAGTAGATCTAGCTGGTCTGTCATATTATAATAGAGACAGTAGATCTAGCTGGTCTGTCATAATATAATAGAGACAGTAGATCTAGCTGGTCTGTCATAATATAATAGAGACAGTAGATCTAGCTGGTCTGTCATAATATAATAGAGACAGTAGATCTAGCTGGTCTGTCATATATAATAGAGACAGTAGATCTAGCTGGTCTGTCATATTATAATAGAGACAGTAGATCTAGCTGGTCTGTCATAATTATAATAGAGACAGTAGATCTAGCTGGTCTGTCATAATATAATAGAATAATAGAGACAGTAGATCTAGCTGGTCTGTCATAATATAATAGAGACAGTAGATCTAGCTGGTCTGTCATAATATAATAGAGACAGTAGATCTAGCTGGTCTGTCATAATATAATAGAGACAGTAGATCTAGCTGGTCTGTCATAATATAATAGAGACAGTAGATCTAGCTGGTCTGTCATAATATAATAGAGACAGTAGATCTAGCTGGTCTGTCATAATATAATAGAGACAGTAGATCTAGCTGGTCTGTCATAATATAATAGAGACAGTAGATCTAGCTGGTCTGTCATAATATAATAGAGACAGTAGATCTAGCTGGTCTGTCATAATATAATAGAGACAGTAGATCTAGCTGGTCTGTCATAATATAATAGAGACAGTAGATCTAGCTGGTCTGTCATATATATAATAGAGACAGTAGATATAGCTGGTCTGTCATATTATAATAGAGACAGTAGATCTAGCTGGTCTGTCATAATATAATAGAGACAGTAGATCTAGCTGGTCTGTCATAATATAATAGAGACAGTAGATCTAGCTGGTCTGTCATAATATAATAGAGACAGTAGATCTAGCTGGTCTGTCATATTATAATAGAGAAAGTAGATCTAGCTGGTCTGTCATAATATAATAGAGACAGTAGATCTAGCTGGTCTGTCATAACATAATATAATAGAGACAGTAGATCTAGCTAGTCTGTCATAATATAATAGAGACAGTAGATCTAGCTGGTCTGTCATAATATAATAGAGACAGTAGATCTAGCTGGTCTGTCATAATATAATAGAGACAGTAGATCTAGCTGGTCTGTCATAATACAATAGAGACAGTAGATCTAGCTGGTCTGTCATAACATAATAGAGACAGTAGATCTAGCTGGTCTGTCATAATATAATAGAGACAGTAGATCTAGCTGGTCTGTCATAATATAATAGAGACAGTAGATCTAGCTGGTCTGTCATAATATAATAGAGACAGTAGATCTAGCTGGTCTGTCATAATATAATAGAGACAGTAGATCTAGCTGGTCTGTCATAATATAATAGAGACAGTAGATCTAGCTGGTCTGTCATAATATAATAGAGACAGTAGATCTAGCTGGTCTGTCATAATATAATAGAGACAGTAGATCTAGCTGGTCTGTCATAATATAATAGAGACAGTAGATCTAGCTGGTCTGTCATAATATAATAGAGACAGTAGATCTAGCTGGTCTGTCATAATATAATAGAGACAGTAGATCTAGCTGGTCTGTCATAATATAATAGAGACAGTAGATCTAGCTGGTCTGTCATAATATAATAGAGACAGTAGATCTAGCTGGTCTGTCATAATATAATAGAGACAGTAGATCTAGCTGGTCTGTCATAATATAATAGAGAATAGAGACAGTAGATCTAGCTGGTCTGTCATAATATAATAGAGACAGTAGATCTAGCTGGTCTGTCATAATATAATAGAGACAGTAGATCTAGCTGGTCTGTCATAATATAATAGAGACAGTAGATCTAGCTGGTCTGTCATAATATAATAGAGACAGTAGATCTAGCTGGTCTGTCATAATATAATAGAGACAGTAGATCTAGCTGGTCTGTCATAATATAATAGAGACAGTAGATCTAGCTGGTCTGTCATAATATAATAGAGACAGTAGATCTAGCTGGTCTGTCATAATATAATAGAGACAGTAGATCTAGCTGGTCTGTCATAATATAATAGAGACAGTAGATCTAGCTGGTCTGTCATAATATAATAGAGACAGTAGATCTAGCTGGTCTGTCATAATATAATAGAGACAGTAGATCTAGCTGGTCTGTCATAATATAATAGAGACAGTAGATCTAGCTGGTCTGTCATAGTACAATAGAGACAGTAGATCTAGCTGGTCTGTCATAAAATAATAGAGACAGTAGATCTAGCTGGTCTGTCATAATATAATAGAGACAGTAGATCTAGCTGGTCTGTCATAATATAATAGAGACAGTAGATCTAGCTGGTCTGTCATAATACAATAGAGACGTAGAGACAGTAGATCTAGCTGGTCTGTCATAATACAATAGAGACAGTAGATCTATCTGGTCTGTCATAATATAATAGAGACAGTAGATCTAGCTGGTCTGTCATAATATAATAGAGACAGTAGATCTAGCTGGTCTGTCATAATATAATAGAGACAGTAGATCTAGCTGGTCTGTCATAATATAATAGAGACAGTAGATCTAGCTGGTCTGTCATAATATAATAGAGACAGTAGATCTAGCTGGTCTGTCATAATATAATAGAGACAGTAGATCTAGCTGGTCTGTCATAATATAATAGAGACAGTAGATCTAGCTGGTCTGTCATAATATAATAGAGACAGTAGATCTAGCTGGTCTGTCATATTATAATAGAGACAGTAGATCTAGCTGGTCTGTCATAATATAATAGAGACAGTAGATCTAGCTGGTCTGTCATAATATAATAGAGACAGTAGATCTAGCTGGTCTGTCATAATATAATAGAGACAGTAGATCTAGCTGGTCTGTCATAATATAATAGAGACAGTAGATCTAGCTGGTCTGTCATAATATAATAGAGACAGTAGATCTAGCTGGTCTGTCATAATATAATAGAGACAGTAGATCTAGCTGGTCTGTCATAATATAATAGAGACAGTAGATCTAGCTGGTCTGTCATAATATAATAGAGACAGTAGATCTAGCTGGTCTGTCATAATATAATAGAGACAGTAGATCTAGCTGGTCTGTCATATTATAATAGAGACTGTAGATCTAGCTGGTCTGTCATTTATAATCGAGACAGTAGATCTAGCTGGTCTGTCATAATATAATAGAGACAGGAGATCTAGCCGGTCTGTCATAATATAATAGAGACAGTAGATCTAGCTGGTCTGTCATAATATAATACAGACAGTTGATCTAGCTGGTCTGTCATATTATAAAAGAGACAGTAGATCTAGCTGGTCTGTCATAATTATAATAGAGACAGTAGATCTAGCTGGTCTGTCATAATATAATAGAGACACAGAGACAGTAGATCTAGCTGGTCTGTCATAATATAATAGAGACAGTAGATCTAGCTGGTCTGTCATAATATAATAGAGACAGTAGATCTAGCTGGTCTGTCATAATATAATAGAGACAGTAGATCTAGCTGGTCTGTCATATTATAATAGAGACAGTACAGCTAGCTGGTCTGTCATAATATAATAGAGACAGTAGATCTAGCTGGTCTGTCATAATATAATAGAATAATAGAGACAGTAGATCTAGCTGGTCTGTCATAATACAATAGAGACAGTGATCTAGCTGGTCTGTCATAATATAATAGAGACAGTAGATCTAGCTGGTCTGTCATATGATATTAGAGACAGTAGATCTAGCTGGTCTGTCATAGTACAATAGAGACAGTAGATCTAGCTGGTCAGTCATATTTTAATAGAGACAGTAGATCTAGCTTGTCTGTCATAATATAATAGAGACAGTAGATCTAGCTGGTCTGTCATAATACAATATAGACAGTATATCTAGCTGGTCTGTCATAATATAATAGAGACAGTGACTTAGCTGGTATGTCATAATATAATAGAGACAATAGATCTACCTAGTCTGTCATAATATAATAGAGACAGTCGATCTAGCTAGCTGTCATATTATAATAGAGACAGTGATCTAGATGGTCGGTCATAATATAATAGAGACAGTAGATCCAGCTGGTCTGTTATAATATAATGGAGACAGTAGATCTACTTGGTCTGTCATTTTATAATAGAGACAGTTGATCTAGCTGGTCTGTTAAAATACAATATTGACAGTAGATCTAGCTGGTCTGTCATAATATAATAGAGACAGTAGATCTACCTGGTCTGTCATAATATAATAGAGACAGTAGATCTAGCTAGCTGTCATATTATAATAGAGACAGTGATCTAGATGGTCTGTCATAATATAATAGAGACAGTAGATCTAGCTGGTCTGTCAAAATATAATAGAGACAGTAGATCTAGCTGGTCTGTCATAATATAATAGAGACAGTAGATCTAGCTGGTCTGTCATAATATAATAGAGACAGTAGATCTAGCTGCTCTGTCATATTATAATAGAGACAGTAGATCTAGCTGGTCTGTCATAATATAATAGAGATAGTAGATCTAGCTGGTCTGTCATAATATAATAGAGACAGTAGATCTAGCTGGTCTGTCATAATATAATAGAGACAGTAGATCTAGCTGGTCTGTCATAATATAATAGAGACAGTAGATCTAGCTGCTCTGTCATATTATAATAGAGACAGTAGAACTAGCTGGTCTGTCATAATTTAATAGAGATAGTAGATCTAGCTGGTCTGTCATAATATAATAGAGACAGTAGATCTAGCTGGTCTGTCATATTATAATAGAGACAGTAGATCTAGCTGGTCTGTCATAATATAATAGAGACAGTAGATCTAGCTGGTCTGTCATATAATATAATAGAGACAGTAGATCTAGCTGGTCTGTCATATTATAATAGAGACAGTAGATCTAGCTGGTCTGTCATAATATAATAGAGACAGGAGATCTAGCTGGTCTGTCATAATATAATAGAGACAGTAGATCTAGCTGGTCTGTCATAATATAATATAGACAGTAGATCTAGCTGGTCTGTCATAATATAATAGAGACCGTAGATCTAGCTGGTCTGTCATAATATAATAGAGACAGTAGATCTAGCTGGTCTGGCATCTGCAATAGAGACAGTAGATCTAGCTGGTCTGTCATAATATAATAGAGACAGTAGATCTAGCTGGTCTGTCATAATATAATAGAGACAGTAGATCTAGCTGGTCTGTCATAATATAATAGAGACAGTAGATCTAGCTGGTCTGTCATAATATAATAGAGACAGTAGATCTAGCTGGTCTGTCATAATATAATAGAGACAGTAGATCTAGCTGCTCTGTCATATTATAATAGAGACAGTAGAACTAGCTGGTCTGTCATAATTTAATAGAGATAGTAGATCTAGCTGGTCTGTCATAATATAATAGAGACATAGAGACAGTAGATCTAGCTGGTCTGTCATAATACAATAGAGACAGTAGATCTAGCTGGTCTGTCATAATATAATAGAGACAGTAGATCTAGCTGGTCTGTCATATGATATTAGAGACAGTAGATCTAGCTGGTCTGTCATAGTACAATAGAGACAGTAGATCTAGCTGGTCAGTCATAATATAATAGAGACAGTAGATCTAGCTGGTCTGTCATAATATAATAGAGACAGTAGATCTAGCTGGTCTGTCATAATATAATAGAGACAGTAGATCTAGCTGGTCTGTCATAATATAATAGAGACAGTAGATCTAGCTTGTCTATCATAATATAATAGAGACAGTAGATCTACCTAGCTGTCATATTATAATAGAGACAGTGATCTAGATGGTCTGTCATAATATAATAGAGACAGTAGAACTAGCTGGTCTGTCAAAATATAATAGAGACAGTAGATCTACCTGGACTCTCATAATATAACAGAGACAGTAGATCTAGCTGGTCTGTCATAATATAATAGACACAGTAGATCTAGCTGGTCTGTCAAAATACAATAGAGACAGTAGATCTAGCTGGTCTGTCATAATATAATAGAGACAGTAGATCTAGCTGCTCTGTCATATTATAATAGAGACAGTAGAACTAGCTGGTCTGTCATAATTTAATAGAGATATTATATCTAGCTGGTCTGTCATAATATAATAGAGACATAGAGACAGTAGATCTGGCTGGTCTGTCATAATACAATAGAGACAGTGATCCAGCTGGTCTGTCATAATATAATAGAGACAGTAGATCTAGCTGGTCTGTCATAATATAATAGAGACAGTAGATCTAGCTGGTCTGTCATATGATATTAGAGACAGTAGATCTAGCTGGTCTGTCATAGTACAATAGAGACAGTAGATCTAGCTGGTCAGTCATAATTTAATAGAGACAGTAAATCTAGCTTGTCTGTCATAATATAATAGAGACAGTAGATCTAGCTGGTCTGTCATAATACAATATAGACAGTATATCTAGCTGGTCTGTCAAAATATAATAGAGACAGTAGATCTAGCTGGTCTGTCATATGATATTAGAGACAGTAGATCTAGCTGGTCTGTCATAATACAATAGAGACAGTAGATCTAGCTGGTCTGTCATAATACAATAGAGACAGTAGATCTAGCTGGTCTGTCGTAATATAATAGAGACAGTAGATCTAGCTGGTCTGTCATAATATAATAGAGACAGTAGATCTAGCTGCTCTGTCATATTATAATAGAGACAGTAGAACTAGCTAGTCTGTCATAATTTCATAGAGATAATAGATCTAGCTGGTCTGTCATAATATAATAGAGTAATAGAGACAGTAGATCTAGCTGGTCTGTCATAATACAATAGAGACAGTGATCTAGCTGGTCTGTCATAATATAATAGAGACAGTAGATCTAGCTGGTCTGTCATATGATATTAGAGACAGTAGATCTAGCTGGTCTGTCATAGTACAATAGAGACAGTAGATCTAGCTGGTCAGTCATAATATAATAGAGACAGTAGATCTAGCTGGTCTGTCAAAATACAATAGAGACAGTAGATCTAGCTGGTCTGTCATAATATAATAGAGACAGTAGATCTACCTGGTCTGTCATAATATAATAGAGACAGTAGATCTAGCTGGTCTGTCATAATATAATAGAGACAGTAGATCTAGCTGCTCTGTCATATTATAATAGAGAAAGTAGAACTAGCTAGTCTGTCATAATTTCATAGAGATAGTAGATCTAGCTGGTCTGTCATAATATAATAGAATAATAGAGACAGTAGATCTAGCTGGTCTGTCATAATACAATAGAGAGTGATCTAGCTGGTCTGTCATAATATAATAGAGACAGTAGATCTAGCTGGTCTGTCATATGATATTAGAGACAGTAGATCTAGCTGGTCTGTCATAGTACAATAGAGACAGTAGATCTAGCTGGTCAGTCATAATATAATAGAGACAGTAGATCTAGCTGGTCTTTCATAATATAATAGAGACAGTAGATCTAGCTGCTCTGTCATATTATAATAGATACAGTAGAACTAGCTGCTCTGTCATATTATAATAGAGATAGTAGATCTAGCTGGTCTGTCATAATACAATAGAGACAGTAGATCTACCTGGTCTGTCATATTATAATAGAGACAGTAGATCTAGCTGGTCTGTCATAATATAATAGAGACAGTAGATCCAGCTGGTCTGTCATATTATAATAGAGACAGCGATCCTAGTGGCCAGAGACTTTAATGCAGGGAAACTTAAATCAGTCCTACCAAATCTCTATCAACATGTTAAACTTGCAACCAGAGGGAAAAAAATTATAGATCACCTGTACTCCACAGACAGAGGCGCGTACAAACCTCTCCCTCGCCTTCCATTTGGTAAATCCGACCACAACTATATCCTCCTGATTCCTAAAATTAGAGCAGGAAGCACCAGTGACTCGGTCTATAAAAAAATGGTCAGATGAAGCAGTTGCTAAACTACAGGACTGTGTTCCTATCGCAGACTGGAACATGTTCCGGGAT
This sequence comes from Oncorhynchus tshawytscha, assembly GCF_018296145.1. NCBI lineage: Eukaryota > Metazoa > Chordata > Actinopteri > Salmoniformes > Salmonidae > Oncorhynchus > Oncorhynchus tshawytscha. The sequence goes on from NC_056454.1 coordinate 40,551,783, forward strand.
TCTTCCAATGGCATTGAGGAGTACCCCACATCAGTCACTGGCTTTATCAATAAGTGCATTGAGGACGTCGTCCCCACAGTGACTGTACGTACATACCCCAACCAGAAGCCATGGATTACAGGCAACATTCGCACTGAGCTAAAGGATAGAGCTGCCGCTTTCAAGGTGCGGGACTCCAACCCGGAAGCTTACAAGAAATCCCGCTATGCCCTGCGACGAACCATCAAACAGACAACGCATCAATACAGGGCTAAAATTGAATCATACTACAGCGGCTCCGACGCTCGTCAGATGTGGCAGGGCTTGCAAACTATTACAGATTACAAAGGGAAGCACAGCCGCGAGCTGCCCAGTGAAACGAGCCTACCAGACGAGCTAAATCACTTCTACGCTCGCTTCGAGGCAAGCAACACTGAGGCATGCATGAGAGCATCAGATGTTCCGGACGACTGTGTGATCACGCTCTCCGTAGCCGACGTGAGTAAGACGTTTAAACAGGTCAACATACACAAGGCTGTGGAGCCAGACAGATTACCAGGACGTGTGCTCCGGGCATGTGCTGACCAACTGTCAGGTGACTTCACTGACATTTTCAACATGTCCCTGATTGAGTCTGTAATATCAACCTGCTTCAACTAGACCACTATAGTCCCTGTGCCCAAGAACACAAAGGCAACCTGCCTAAATGACTGCAGACCCGTAGCACTCACGTCTGTAGCCATGAAGTGCTTTGAAAGGCTGGTCATGGCTCACATCAACACCATTATCCCAGAAACCCTAGACACACTCCAATTTGCATACCGCCCAAACAGATCCACAGATGATGCAATCTCTATTGCTCTCCACACTGCCCTTTCCCACATGGACAAAAGGAACACCTATGTGAGAATGCTATTCATTGACTACAGCTCAGCGTTCAACACCGTAGTACCCTCAAAGCTCATCGCTAAGCTAAGGAACCTGGGACTAAACAACTCCCTCTGCAACTGGATCCTGGACTTCCTGATGGGTTGCCCCTCAGGTGGTGAGGGTAGGTAGCAACACATCTGCCACACTGATCCTCAACACTGGAGCTCCCCAGAGGTGCGTGCTCAGTCCCATCCTGCACTCCCTGTTCACCCACGACTGCATGGCCAGGCACGAGTCCAACACCATCATTAAGTTTGCAGACGACACAACAGTGGTAGGCCTGATCACCAACAACGAGACAGCCCATAGGGAGGAGGTCAGAGACCTGGCCGGGTGGTGCCAGAATAAAACCTATCCCTTAACGTAACCAAGACTAAGGAGATGATTGTGGACTACATGAAAAGGAGCACCGAGCACTTCCCCATTCTCATCGACAGGGCTGTAGTGGAGCAGGTTGAGAGCTTCAAATTCCTTGGTGTCCACATCAACAACAAACTAGAATGGTCCAAACACACCAAGACAGTTGTGAAGAGGGCACGACGAAGCCTATTCCCCTTCAGGAAACTAAAACGATTTGGCATGGGTCCTGAGATCCTCAAAAGGTTCTACAGCTGCAACATCGAGACCATCCTGACCGGTTGCATCACTGCCTGGTAAGGAAATTGCTCGGCCTCCGACCCAAGACACTTCAGAGGGTAGTACGTATGGCCCAAGACATCACTGGGGCAAAGCTGCCTGCCATCCAGAACCTCTACACCAGGCAGTGTCAGAGGAAGGCCCTAAAAAATTGTCAAAGACCCCAGCCACCCCAGTCATAGACTGTTCTCTCTACTACCGCATGGCAAGCGGTACCGGAGTGCCAAGTCTAGGACAAAAAGGCTTCTCAACAGTTTTTACCCCCAAGCCATAAGACTCCTGAACAGGTAACCAATGGTTACCTGGACTATTTGCTTTGTGTGCCCCCCCAACCACTCTTTTACGCTGCTGCTACCTACTACCTCAACTGTACATACTACCTCAATTGGCCCGACCAACCAGGTCTCCCGCATGTTGGCTAACTGGGCTATCTGCATTGTGATCCCACCTCCCGCCAACCCCTCTTTTACGCTTCTGCTACTCTCTGTTCATCACATATGCATAGTCACTTTAACCATACCCACATGTACATTCTACCTCAATCAGCCTGACTAACCGGTGTCTGTAAATCAAATCAAATCAAATTTTATTTGTCACATACACATGGTTAGCAGATGTTAATGCGAGTGTAGCGAAATGCTTGTGCTTCTAGTTCCGACAATGCAGTATTAACGAACAAGTAATCTAACTAACAATTCCAAAAAAACTACTGTCTTATACACAGTGTAAGGGGTTAAAGAATATGTACATAAGGATATATGAATGAGTGATGGTACAGAGCAGCATAGGCAAGATACAGTAGATGATATCGAGTACAGTATATACATATGAGATGAGTATGTAAACCAAGTGGCGTAGTTAAAGTGGCTAGTGATACATGTATTACATAAGGATGCAGTCGATGATATAGAGTACAGTATCTACGTATGCATATGAGATGAATAATGTAGGGTAAGTAACATTATATAAGGTAGCATTGTTTAAAGTGGCTAGTGATATATTTACATCATTTCCCATCAATTCCCATGATTAAAGTGGCTGGAGTAGAGTCAGTGTCATTGACAGTGTGTTGGCAGTAGCCACTCAATGTTAGTGGTGGCTGTTTAACAGTCTGATGGCCTTGAGATAGAAGCTGTTTTTCAGTCTCTCGGTCCCAGCTTTGATGCACCTGTACTGACCTCGCCTTCTGGATGACAGCGGGGTGAACAGGCAGTGGCTCGGGTGGTTGATGTCCTTGATGATCTTTATGGCCTTCCTGTAGCATCGGGTGGTGTAGGTGTCCTGGAGGGCAGGTAGTTTGCCCCCGGTGATGCGTTGTGCAGACCTCACTACCCTCTGGAGAGCCTTACGGTTGAGGGCGGTGCAGTTGCCATACCAGGCGGTGATACAGCCCGCCAGGATGCTCTCGATTGTGCATCTGTAGAAGTTTGTGAGTGCTTTTGGTGACAAGCCGAATTTCTTCAGCCTCCTGAGGTTGAAGAGGCGCTGCTGCGCCTTCCTCGCGATGCTGTCTGTGTGAGTGGACCAATTCAGTTTGTCTGTGATGTGTATGCCGAGGAACTTAAAACTTGCTACCCTCTCCACTACTGTTCCATCGATGTGGATGGGGGTGTTCCCTCTGCTGTTTCCTGAAGTCCACAATCATCTCCTTAGTTTTGTTGACGTTGAGTGTGAGGTTATTTTCCTGACACCACACTCCGAGGGCCCTCACCTCCTCCCTGTAGGCCGTCTCGTCGTTATTGGTAATCAAGCCTACCACTGTTGTGTCGTCCGCAAACTTGATGATTGAGTTGGAGGCGTGCGTGGCCACGCAGTCGTGGGTGAACAGGGAGTACAGGAGAGGGCTCAGAACGCACCCTTGTGGGGCCCCAGTGTTGAGGATCAGCGGGGAGGAGATGTTGTTGCCTACCCTCACCACCTGGGGCCGGCCCGTCAGGAAGTCCAGTACCCAGTTGCACAGGGTCTCGAGCTTGATGACGAGCTTGGAGGGTACTATGGTGTTGAATGCCGAGCTGTAGTCGATGAACAGCATTCTCACATAGGTATTCCTCTTGTCCAGATGGGTTAGGGCAGTGTGCAGTGTGGTTGAGATTGCATCGTCTGTGGACCTATTTGGGCGGTAAGCAAATTGGAGTGGGTCAAGGGTGTCAGGTAGGGTGGAGGTGATATGGTCCTTGACTAGTCTCTCAAAGCACTTCATGATGACGGATGTGAGTGCTACGGGCGGTAGTCGTTTAGCTCAGTTACCTTAGCTTTCTTGGGAACAGGAACAATGGTGGCCCTCTTGAAGCATGTGGGAACAGCAGACTGGTATAGGGATTGATTGAATATGTCCGTAAACACACCGGCCAGCTGGTCTGCGCATGCTCTGAGGGCGCGGCTGGGGATGCCGTCTGGGCCTGCAGCCTTGCGAGGGTTAACACGTCTAAATGTCTTACTCACTTCGGCTGCAGTGAAGGAGAGACCGCATGTTTTCGTTGCAGGCCGTGTCAGTGGCACTGTATTGTCCTCAAAGCGGGCAAAAAAGTTATTTAGTCTGCCTGGGAGCAAGACATCCTGGTCCGTGACTGGGCTGGGTTTCTTCCTGTAGTCCGTGATTGACTGTAGACCCTGCCACATGCCTCTTGTGTCTGAGCCGTTGAATTGAGATTCTACTTTGTATAGAGCCTTGCTACTCTTATTTTCAAATATATTTTCACTGTTGTTTTATTTCTTTACTTACCTACACACACATACTTTTTTTCTCACACTATTGGTACGCATTTCACACATTCGGCGAACGTGACAAATAAACTTTGATTTGATTTGAATACGCTGATTCGGTGAGCGAGTGTATTAGAAAGTGCATCGGCGATGTTGTACCCACAGCAACTATTAAAACATTCCCAAACCAGAAACCGTGGATTGATGGCAGCAGTCGCGCAAAACTGAAAGCGTGAACCACTGCTTTTAACCAGGGCAAGGTGACTGGAAACATGACCGAATACAAACAGTGTAGCTATTCCCTCCGCAAGACAATCAAACAAGCTAAGCGTCAGTATAGAGACAAAGTAGAGTCGCAATTCAACGGCTCAGACACAAGAGGTATGTGGCAGGGTCTACAGTCAATCACGGATTACAAAAAGAAAACCGTTGCGGACCAGGATGTCTTGCTCCCAGATAGACTAAACAACTGCTTTATTCGCTTTGAGGACAATACAGTGCCACTGACACGGCCTGCTACCAAAACCTGCAGACTCTCCTTCACTGCAGCCGACATGAATAAAACATTTAAACATGTTAACCCTCGCAAGGCTGCAGGCCCAGACGGCATCCCCATCCGCATCCTCAGAGCATGCGCAGACCAGCCGGCTGGTGTGTTTACGGATATATTCAATCAATCCTTATCCCAGTCTGCTGTTCCCACAAGCTTCAAGAGGGCCACCATTGTTCCTTTTCCCAAGAAAGAAACGAGAGACTTCCTACAGGGAAGAGGTGAGGGCCCTCTAAGTGTGGTGTCAGGAAAATAACCTCACACACAACGTCAACAAAACAAAAGAGATGATCGTGGACTTCAGGAAACAGCAGAGGGAGTACCCCCCTATCCACATCAACGGGACAGTAGCGGAGAGGGTAGTAAGTTTTAAGTTCCTCGGCGTACACATCACGGACAAACTGAATTGGTCCACCCCTACAGACATCGTGGTGAAAAAGGCGCAGCAGCGCCTCTTCAACCTAAATTCGGCTTGTCACCAAAAACACTCACAAACTTTTACAGATGCACAATCGAGAGCATCCTGTCGGGCTGTATCACAGCCTGGTACGGCAACTGCTCAGCCCACAACCGTAAGGCGCTCCAGAGGGTCGTGGGGTCTCCACAACGCATCACCGGGGGCAAACTATCTGCCCTCCAGGACACCTACACCACCCGATGTCACAGGAAGGCCAATAAAGATCATCAAGGACAACAATCACCCGAGCCACTGCCTGTTCACCTCGCTATCATCCAGAAGGCGAGGTCGGTACAGGTGCATCAAAGCAGGGTCAGAGAGACTGAAAAACAGCTTCTATCTCAAGGCCATCAGACTGTTAAACAGCCACCACTAACATTGAGTGGCTGCTGCCAACATACTGACTCAACTCCAGCCACTTTAATAATGGAAAAATGTATGGAAAAATGTATCACTAGCCACTTTAAACAATGTCACTTAATATAATGTTTACGTACCCTACATTACTCATCTCATATGTATATACTGTACTCGATACCATCTACTGCATCTTGCCTATGCCGTTCTGTACCATCACTCATTCATATATCTTTATGTACATATTCTTCATCCCTTTACACTTGTGTGTATAAGGTAGTTGTTGTGAAATTGTTAGGTTAGATTACTCATTGGTTAATACTGCATTGTCGGAACTAGAAGCACATGCATTTTGCTACACTCGCATTAACATCTGCTAACCATGTGTATGTAACAAACCATGTGTATGTGACAAATTTGATTTGATTTGATTTACAGAAGACGAGACTCTCAGGAACACGATGGTGTTCTCTGTTCTGCTTAAAGACCCCCCCCCCAAAAGTGTCATGGGACTCGTCTGTAGGTAACCCATACAAATGAATGGAAGTATGGAGGTAGTTTTGTGGCAACAAAAATAAGGGGTTAAATATGTGTAAAAAAATATATATATATTTCCTGAGCGTTCTTATATCTCCAAGATGTAGGACAGATAATTCAAAATCTTATTCCTTATGATTTATTTTTTGACTGTCTTTTTTGCCATTTAGGAATGTTTTATTCAATGTGTTTCGATGGGCTGTAGTAGTAAAGGCTAAATTCAATATTTTACCCCCCTAACAGCTTAGACTTTTAGTGGTTTTTATAAGATGCATTATACAATGACACACTAGAAGATGCATTACGAATCGACAAGGATATGGTTAGGATGCTATTTAGCAATGTAATACTATGGGTTAGAAGCATTGACAGGTTAATTTTCCTTGACAGGCATAAAAGGCTAAGTATTAAGGGTAATACCCTGATAAGACTGCTGTGCATCCAGTCTGTTTACACATTCTGATCTGTCCTGGCCTTTGTGCGGTGTTAGTTATCAGAAAATCAGTAAAGCCGTGCTTGGGACAGCCTCCCAGCCCCCTCCCTGCCCCCTCTCTGCCCCCTCTCTGGCCCCCTGCCTGCCCCCGTCTCAGCCCCTTCTCTGTCCCCGTTCTTGCCCCCTGCCTGCCCCCTCTCAGCACCCTCTCTGTCCCCCTCTTGCCCCCTCTCTGTCCCCCTCTTGCCCCCGCCCTGGCTCCCTCTCTGCAACTGGTCTCAGGGTGACGGGGAACGCATGCCCCTGAAATCCAACCCTTCCTGAATCCCCAGGATTAGCTGCTTTTTGGTTTAGGCTGATTTGTTACATTTCCCAAATCCTCAGACCCGTGCCACCAAAGCTCCTGCTACCCTCCGCTCCCTCCGCCACGGCAGCTGCAAGATACCATGACGTTTAAACCATTTGCTTCTCCCGAAAACAGGCATCTCTTTCTCATCTTCCCTCCCTCCCCTCTCCTCTTCTCCCCTTCTCCCTTTATTCCCTTTTGCCTGGTTTCCCCCTTTGAATCTGTCTGTTATTTCATATTTCTGATCCCAGTGTGTCCATGTCAGCCTCTTCTGTCTTCTCTTACTGCTAATCTCTACCTCTGATGTGCCACTCAGATAGCATCTCCCACTGCCAGCCGCCTGCCCTCTGTAAAATCCCCTATAACATCGCTCTCGATCGTCCAGGCACAGTATGGTTCTCCCCCCCACCTCACCCCAAATCCCTCAAACCTTCCTGCCAAAACACCTCCCTTCCCCTGCTTCCCAGGCACCTCCACTGATACCTACCATATCAAACATTCATCCTAATAGGATGGGTCATTTATAACTCAGCTCTACATTTCCAGTATTTATCCTGATAGCTTCGGCACAATCCAGCTCCTCTTCTCTTTTCTGTTTGAGTAATGAGGTGAAGGCCATTCATTCATAACTCTGCTCTCTGAGACGAGGGAGAAACAAGCATGGTACTTTTATTTTAGAGACATCTCATGGTACTTAACATGCGTTTCCTCTTCAAAGAGAATCTTTCTAATATGATTAAATATTCATAGATAAACACTGTGCTTTAGAGAAAGGTAAAGGAACATTTGTGTTTGCATATATTTCCCCTCAAGTGAATGCAGCAGAACAACTGAACAATCAGGAAGGGAAACAAGACAAGGAGACGAGCTAGGCCTGTTACTGCCTGCTTTCCTGCTACTGCTTGTCTGCCTGCCTGCTATTGCCTGCTACTGCCTGCCTGCCTGCTTGCTATTGCCTGCTACTGCCTGCCTGCCTGCCTGCTACTGCCTGCTATTACCTGCCTGCTACTGCCTGCCTGCTACTGCCTGCCTGCCTGCTACTGCCTGCTACTACCTGCCTGCTACTGCCTGCCTGCTATTGCCTGCTACTGCCTGCCTGCCTGCCTGCCTGCCTGCCTGCCTGCTACTGCCTGCTACTGCCTGCCTGCTACTGCCTGCCTGCTATTGCCTGCCTGCCTGCCCGCCTGCCTGCTACTGCCTGCCTGCTATTGTCTGCTACTGCCTGCCTGCCTGCTACTGCCTGCCTGCCTGCCTGCTACTACCTGCCTGCTATTGCCTGCTACTGACTGCCTGCCTGCTATTGCCTGCTACTGCCTGCCTGCCTGCCTGCCTGCTACTGCCTGCTATTGCCTGCTACTGCCTGCCTGCCTGCCTGCTACTGCCTGCTACTGCCTGCCTGTCTGCCTGCCTGTGTTATTTTCCTGCCTAATTAATCTTGTTTCCCTCAACAAAGTAATTGGCTGGAAAATGTTTTAAAAAATGTAAATGTCTAATTACTTAGGTGCATATCATAAAGAAGCAGGTCAACCAGCCTCCTGCTCTGCCCCAACGCCTTCCTGCTCTCCTGCTCTGCCCCCAGCCCTTCCTCCTCTCCTCCCTCACCGCATCTAGTCGATACTGGGCTCCGGGCCCTCTCTCTCCAGACCCACTCTCTCCAGACCCTCTCTCTCCAGACCCACTCTCTCCAGACCCTCTCTCTCCAGATCCTCTCTCTCCAGGCCCTCTTTCTCCAGGCCCTCTTTCTCCTAACCCGCTCTCTCCAGACCCTCTCACCGATTTACAAAACAAACACATTTGTGGCACCCGTCTCCTTATGGTCAATTTATTTTATTTTGTGTCATTGCAGTAAAGTCACTAATAAATAAATAATTTCCCGGTCAAGGAGGGGGGCGACAAGGGCTTGACAGGTGCTTGGCAGTGGTTGGTAGCATGGCAGGCGGAGGGGGTGGGGGGAGTCGCAGGGGGGAGGTGGGGGGTTGGATGAGTTGATATTCTGGTCCTGGAACGAATGGTAATGTAATCAATCTACTGTAAATCCGACTGGCTGCTGACTCATGTGAGTCTGCTGCCCCGAGGGGGACTCCAACAATAGGCCTGCCATTGCAGTTCGTTCCCAACACATTTTTATAGCACACACACACACACACACACAAGTGTGCGAAGCATACAGCACACAGACAATCACACACACACAAACACATACACACACAAGACTCAGCATGTGAGCGCATGCATGCAAACACACACACACACCCACACTACTAGGCAAGCACCACAGACACGCCCGAAACACTACCAGACACTAGGCAGACAGGCACTCACACAGCTGCAGTTTATTTCACCTCTCTCTCCCCTGTAGCTAGCTGGCTCTGTGGGTGTGGGAGTGTATGGGGGGGGTCGAGGGAGTGCTGAGAAGGCGACCTGGGGAGCACTGAGGAGAGACTCTCCTCCCTCTCCTTGGGCTCAGACGGGCCTTAACACGTCTCTTCCATCAATCTCCCCCATGCACTCACTCCCAGCCAGAGAGTGGTGAGGAGATGACCTGATGATGCTCTTTCCTTGTCCCCTCCCTGTTCCTGGCCTGATCTGAGGACACAGTGACCCACAGGGAGGACTGGCAAGTCGCATGGCACATGTAAATGTTATCATGGATGTCATGACTGTGGGTTGGAGATTGGGGCTGGGGTGTGTGTGTGTGTGTGTGTATGTGTATGTGTGTGTGTGTGTGTGTGTGTGTGTGTGTGTGTGTGTGTGTGTGTGTGTGTGTGTGTGTGTGTGTGTGTGTGTGTGTGTGTGTGTGTGTGTGTGTGTGTGTGTGTGTGCGTACTGTACTTACGTGTGAGAAAGAGCGAGACAGAGAGAGCGAGAGAAAGAGAAAAATAGAGACTTTTTGCACATCATTGCAACACTGTATATAGACAATATATGACATTTGAAATGTCTTTATTATTTTGGAACTTTTGTGATTGTAATGTTTACTGTAAATTTTTTATTGTTTATTTCACTTTTGTTTATTGTCTATTTCACTTCCTTTGGCAATGTTAACATATGTTTCCCATGCCAATAAAGCCCCTTAAATTGAAATTGAAATTGAGAGAGAGGACTGTGGAAGGATTATCCCGAGGGACAGGTTTTATGGCTGTGTAAATTTGTTTGGAAAAATGATGCAGTGCCCAGTACATTCAGAGGAGGGGTGTTTAAGGGCGGGTTAGAGGAGGGGGCTTTTAATTAATGAGTCACACTTGTCGCCGACTTTGGAGAGGCTTCTAAATCACTGATACAAATGGAGGGGATATGCATATCTGTGTGTGTGTGTGTGGGGGGGGTCTTCTAATCCTTCTAATCCCCAAAAGTCCCCACAAGAATAGTAAAACAAGAAAAATTCTCGATTGTGGGGACATTTCCCACATCCTCGTGAGGACAAAGGCTATTTTAAGTTTAGGGGTTAGGGTTGGGGTTACAATTATGGTTATGGTTAGAATTAGGGTTAAGAGTAAGGGGTTCGTAGTTAGGTTAAGGTAAGGGTTTGGATTAGGGAAAATAGGATTTTGATTGGAAATTAATTTTAGGTCCCCACGAGGATAGAAGAACATAACGTGTGTGTGTGTGTGTGTGTGTGTGTGTGTGTGTGTGTGTGTGTGTGTGTGTGTGTGTGTGTGTGTGTGTGTGTGTGTGTGTGTGTGTGTGTGTGTGTGTGTGTGTGTGTGTGTGTGTGTGTGAGTGCAGCTGTAGCTGTGGCTGGCTCCTGTAGACTACAGAAATCAGGAGACAACTGAAGACTGGCTGAGCAGCAGCCCTGTAGCTCATCCAGGTCTTCCCACATTAAAAAATACTATAGTGTTTACCAGCGGTATTGAACTCTTTCCCTACAAGGTCCGAAGCCTGCTGGTTTGCTGTTCTACCTGATCATTTATTGCACACACTTGGTGTCCCAGGTTGAAATCAGTCATTAATTAGAGGGTAAAAATGAAAAAACATAGTGGAACTGGCTTTGAGGTCCAGAGTTGAGTTTAAAGGGTGTATACTATGGTAGGAATACTATATTATTTACTTTTGTGTTTTTGCGGACTTTGCTATAGTATTTACTATCGTTTTTTTGTGGAAGTCTGCAACAGCATTGCAGTGAATACAGTGGTGTATATAGTAGTGTTTTACTGTAGTATAAATACTGTGTACTATAGTATAAACACTGCAGTTAAAAAAACAGTAATATATGCTATTGTAAATACTGTAATGTTTTTACGGACTGCAGTATTTACTATAGTGTTTGGAGGGATATTACTGTAGTTTTTTTACTAGTGTTTTTTGTTTTATTATCTTTGACATAGTAGTGGGGGACTTTCTCTTTGAGGAAAAGTATTGGAGAAATACTAAAAGGACTGTAGTGTTTTTGAGGACTGTAGTGTTTTTGAGGACTGTAGTGTTTTTGAGGACTGCAGTGTTTTTGAGGACTGCAGTGTTTTTGAGGACTGTAGTGTTTTTGAGGACTGTAGTGTTTTTGAGGACTGTAGTGTTTTTGACGACTGCAGTGTTTTTGAGGACTGTAGTGTTTTTGAGGACTGTAGTGTTTTTGAGGACTGTAGTGTTTTTGAGGACTGCGGTGTTTTTGCAGACATTTCTGTAGCATTTACTACAGTGTTTTGTTTTTTGAGGGTTGGTAATACTGTAGTATTACTTCAGTATACTACAAAATTCTATACTAAGAACTACACAGCAGACATGATCGAGGGACACGACAGTGTTTTGTATAGTAATCTGTTTCACCTGTATTTGTGATTGTCTCCACCCACCTCCAGGTGTCGCCCATCTTCGTCATTATCACCTGTGTATTTATACCTGTGTTTTCTGTCTGCTGTTGGCAGTTCATCTTGTTTGTTCAAGCCTACCAGCGTTTTGTGTCTCAGATTTTGCTTTTTCCAGTTTCTCTTTTCTCGTCCTCCTGGTTTTTGACCATTGCCTGGCCTGACCCTGTACCTGCCCGCCTGACCACTCTGCCTGACCTGACCCTGTACCTGACCACTCTGCCTGACCTGACCCTGTACCTGCCCGCCTGACCACTCTGCCTGACTTGACCCTGTACCTGCCCACCTGACCACTCTGCCTGACCTGACCCTGTACCTGCCCGCCTGACCACTCTGCCTGACCTGACCCTGTACCTGACCACTCTGCCTGCCCGCCTGACCACTCTGCCTAAGCTGACCCTGTACCTGCCCGCCTGACCACTCTGCCTGACCTGACCCTGTACCTGCCCGCCTGACCACTCTGCCTGACCTTGTACCTGCCCGCCTGACCACTCTGCCTGTCCTGACCCTGTACCTGCCCGCCTGACCACTCTGCCTGTCCTGACCCTGTACCTGCCCGCCTGACCACTCTGCCTGTCCTGACCCTGTACCTGCCCACCTGACCACTCTGCCTGACCTGACCCTGTACCTGCCCGCCTGACCACTCTGCCGGTCCTGACCCTGTACCTGCCCACCTGACCACTCTGCCTGACCTGACCCTATACCTGACCACTCTGCCTGTCCTGACCCTGTACCTGCCCGCCTGACCACTCTGCCTGACCTGACCCTGTACCTGCCCGCCTGACCACTCTGCCTGACCTGACCTGACCCTGTACCTGCCCGCCTGACCACTCTGCCTGACCTGACCCTGTAACTGCCCGCCTGACCACTCTGCCTGACCTGACCCTGTACCTGCCCGCCTGACCACTCGGCCTGTCCTGACCCTGTACCTGCCCGCCTGACCACTCTGCCTGACTTGACCCTGTACCTGCCCACCTGACCACTCTGCCTGACCTGACCCTGTACCTGCCCGCCTGACCACTCTGCCTGACCTGACCCTGTACCTGACCACTCTGCCTGTCCTGACCCTGTGCCTGCCCGCCTGACCACTCTGCCTAAGCTGACCCTGTACCTGCCCGCCTGACCACTCTGCCTGACCTGACCCTGTACCTGCCCGCCTGACCACTCTGCCTGACCTTGTACCTGCCCGCCTGACCACTCTGCCTGTCCTGACCCTGTACCTGCCCACCTGACCACTCTGCCTGACCTGACCCTGTACCTGCCCGCCTGACCACTCTGCCGGTCCTGACCCTGTACCTGCCCACCTGACCACTCTGCCTGACCTGACCCTATACCTGACCACTCTGCCTGTCCCTGACCCTGAGCCTGACCGCTCTGCCTGACCTGACACTATACCTGACCACTCTGCCTGTCCCTGACCCTGAGCCTGACCGCTCTGCCTGTCCCTGACCCTGCGTGCCGTCTTGTACCTTTGCTCCACCTCTGGATTACCGACCTCTGCCTGACCTGACCCTGAGCCTGCCTGCCGTCTTGTACCTTTGCTCCACCTCTGGATTTACCGACCTCTGCCTGACCTGACCCTGAGCCTGCCTGCCGTCCTGTACCTTGACCTCTACTCTGGATTATCGACCCCTGCCTACTTTGACCTGTCGTTTGCCTGTACCTATTTTTACAGTAAACATTGTTACTTCACACAGTCTGCACTTGGGTCTTACCTTGATTCCTGATACTACAGTATATTACAGTTTACTACTGAATTCTATAGTAAGTACTGTGGTATTCTACAGTAAACCTTTGTATTTCTTTTATGTGGGCTCATGTACAGTCCGTCTAAATACCAGATAGAAGAGTCCTTTGGAATGCAGAGAGCGGCATGGCGTTCAATGTTCAAATCTCTGCACTGGCATTGTCATTGGTTATGTAATCGTAGCCATAGCAACCTCCGGTACCCCTCGCCGACCCCCAGCGCTCTTGAAGTGGTATGAGTTACGAGCTCCCAGTTCAGGGGTAATGTTGTCTCTGTCGGATGTATGCGAGTAGAGCGAACATGTCATCTCTTTTTTAGCAAATGGAGCTCATGCAGTGGTGTGGTGTGGTGAGAGGAGAGCCAAGATGTCTGTATCAGTGAACCTGGCTGTTTGCTCGCATTAGGACCTGCTCATGGCCATGACACGCACTGACAAGGGGGGAATCATCACACCTCTCAAAAATGGATTTGGGAAGGAGAGGAGAAGGGGATGAGAGGGGGAGAGAAGGGGATGAGAAGGAGAGGAGCAGGTAAAAAAGGAGGAGGGGAAGAAGGAGGAAGGGACAGAAATCTAGGGGGTCATGAATTTAAAGAAAAGTAATGTCTTGTTTTCTGCTGATCATATCCCTGCTGCTCGGTGCTCCATCTCACCGTACCTCCATCCCTCCCATTGTTCATACAATTTTAGATTTGACTGTCTCTGATATGGTCACATAACACCTTTGACAGTTACTATTCATGAGATCAACAAGATATTTGGTTCAGATGGACTGTGTGTGTTATTGAAATGTCAGTGAAGGCTGATGATGGAATAAGGTTATAGATGTTAAGGAGCGCAGGTTAAGGTATTGATTGGAGAAAATGAACTTCCTGCCAGACTTTAACTGGGTCAAGTTCTCTCTGACTGATCCATCAATCACAGCCAATGGACAGACAGAGAGCTCCATCTTTCTGCAGACAGACAGCTAACCTTACTGGACGCTCAGCTGCCTCTCCCATCAAGCAGCTTGATCGGCTATCACAGATACGGCTCTGTGTTTTGGTGGTGGAAAACTGAGTGGGCCGAGCATAACACGGCAACCCTGTTACCCGTAGATAGACAGGCTAAAATAACACGTCAACCCTGTTACCCATAGATAGACAGGCTAGAATAACACGTCAACCCTGTTACCCATAGATAGACAGGCTAGAATAACACGTCAACCCTGTTACCCATAGATAGACAGGCTAAAATAACACGTCAACCCTGTTACCCATAGATAGATAGGCTAAAATAATACGTCAACCCTGGTACCAGTAGATAGACAGGCTAAAAAGGTTTTAGCAATTGTATATTTTATACAGTATATTTGTATATATTATTGTATATTATATTCAACCTTGTTATCCATAAATAGACCAGCTTTCATTCAATTGCCACTCCCTGCTGCACACAACAAGCACTTACTATAGTAGCAGGGACTTACTGTAGTATATTTTTTTATTTAACCTCTTGAGATGGGAAAACATGTTTTATTTTGATTTATTTTTCTCCCCAATTTTGTGAAATCCAATTGGTAGTTACAATCTTGTCTCATCACTGTAACTCCCCTAAGGTCGTGAGCCATGCTTCTTGACACACTGCTAGCTTAACCCGGAAGCCAGCCACACCAATGTGTCGGAGGAAACACTGTCCAACTGACGTCCAAGGTCAGCTTGCAGGCGCCTGGCCCGCCACAAGGAGTCGCTAGAGCACGATGAGACAAGGAAATATTGTCTGCCAAACCCTCCCCTAACCTTGACGACGCTGGGTCAATTGTGCGCCGCCCCTTGGGTCTCTTGGTCATGGACGGCTGTGATTCAGTCTGGGATCGAAACCGAGGCTGTAGTGGCGATGCGGTGCCTTAGACCGCTGCACCACTCAGGAGGGGAAAACATGTTTTTTATTAAGTTGAACATGTGCTCTTTGTGATAGAATGTTAAAATGAGGTTAAATAAAATACAACAATTTACCAAGTTATTTTTGTGGAACGACCTAGCTAACATTTTATAGATAGTTTATCAGTTAACTTACCTAGCATTCTAAACATTGCCGAATTACTGACCGGCATGTTTCCAGGTACTCTGACCTCCAGATGACCTCTATTAGTTTTTTTAGTGACCCTCATTCACACATGATGTGAACATGATATAAGTCATGGCAAAATGTGTAGAATAGCAGGAGATTTGCTTTCCCAGCCCCATTGCAAAATGTGGAATCGCATGAAATTTGTTATAGAACTGCAAAATGTTCTCTCTGCAGAAAATGTGCTTTATAAGTACAACATTTTCTCCACTTACCCCTGGCAAAATGGTAGAATTGCAGGACATGTAACTTTAAAGCTCCTCATTTTTGTTTACGCCACCAAGAGGGGACCACAAAAATGTTTCCCCTCGAAGTGGGGGCGAGCCGCCCTACCAAATCTTGCATAGGGCCCCCAAAACTCTAGAGCTGGCCCTGCCTACTTAGTCCACCACTTTAGTGTATACACTATTGTAAGTAAGCATTTCACAGTCTAAGGTCTACACCTTACAATATTAAGGTCTACACCTGTTGTATTCGGCGCATGTGACAAATAACATTTGATTTGATCTGAAGTGCACTACATATTGCATTTCAGATGCAGCCAGATGACAATATTGATCAGCCTGTTTAACAGCCTGTTTTCACCTTACTCCCCCCATCCACATCCTCTCTCT
>NC_056454.1:40885477-41020477 GCF_018296145.1 Oncorhynchus tshawytscha
TTTAGAAGCTTCTGATAGGCTGATTGACATCATTTGAGTCAATTGGAGGTGTACCTGTGGATGTATTTCAAGGCCTACCTTCAAACGCAGTGCCTCTGTGTGACATCATGGGACAATCAAACGAAATCAGGCAAGACCTCAGAAAAAAAAATGGAGACCTCCACAAGTCTGGTTCATCCTTGGGAACAATTTCTAGACGCCTGAAGGTACCACGTTCATCTGTACAAACAATAGTACGCAAGTATAGACACCATGGGACCACGCAGCCGTCATACCACTCAGGAAGGAGACACGTTCTGTCTCCTAGAGATGAACGTACTTTGGTGTGAAAAGTGCAAATCAATCCCAGAACAGCAGCAAAGGACCTTGTGAAGATGCTGGAGGAAATGAGTCCTATATCGACATAACCTGAAAGGCCGCTCAGCAAGGAAGAAGCGACTGCTCCAAAACCGCCATAAAAAAAGCCAGACTACGGTTTGCAACTGTACATGGGGACAAAGATCGTACTTTTTGGAGAAATGTCTTCTTGATTGACGAAACAAAAATAGAACTGTTCGGCCATAATGACCATTGTTATGTTTGGAGGAAAAAAGGGGGAGGTTTGCAAGCTGAAGAACACCATCCCAACCGTGAAGCACGGGGGGTGGCAGCATCATGTTGTGGGGTGCTTTGCTGCAGGAGGGACTGGTGCACTTCACAAAATAGATCTCATCATGAGGATGGAAAATGATGTGGATATATTGAAGCAACATCAAGACATCAATCAGGAAGTTAAAGCTTGGTCCCAAATGGGTCTTCCAAATGGACAATAACACAAAGTCAAGGTATTGGAGTGGCCATCACAAAGCCCTGACCTCAATCCTATAGAAAATGTGTGGGCAGAACTGAAGAAGCGTGTGCGAGCAAGGAGGCCTACAAACCTGACTCAGTTACTCCAGCTCTGTAGGAGGAATGGGCCAATATTCACCCAACTTATTGTGGGAAGCTTGTGGAAGGCTACCTGAAATGTTTGACCCAACATTTTAAAAGGCAATGCTACCAAATAATAATTTAGTGTATGTAAACTTCTGACCCACTGGGAATGTGATGAAAGAAATAAAAGCTGAAATAAATGACTCTACTATTATTCTGACATTTCACATTCTTAAAACAAAGTGGTGATCCTAACTGACCTAAACACAGGGAATTTTTACTAGAATGAAAATGTCAGGAATTGTGAAAAACTGAGTTCAAATGTATTTGGCTAAGGTGTATGTAAACTTCCGACTTCAACTGTAATATTGAAACCATGTTACGATTGTTTGTGAGAATGCCAACAGGTGTGGTTCCCGTGGGAGAAAGATTCTATTGGGGAAAGGTTCCTGTAGGGGTTGCCATGGAAGCCAAGAAGGGGAGTGAGGCGTGTGTGCTCAAATACAAATGCATGTGGGGGTCTGGGAGAGGAAGCATGCCCATCTGATGAATGGGCATGTGCTTGAACTAAAAACGGTATACACTAATTGTAGTCTCACCCATTATATTTCTAATGACCGGTCATTATTGACCGGGAACACCACAGGTGTACAAAAGTTAAATAAAACACCCAACATTTTATGAAAATCATCCAAATGTATTTTGTGTGTTCAGATGCCCTGTGTGGACAAAGTCAGAGAACCGTATGACAATCAGATTAAATTAGAGAAAACTTGTAAAATCGGTCCAATTCGACCGGAACACAGCAGGAGGGTTAACACTATCAAGTTTTCCCTTTAATGTGGGAATTGTGATTGAATAAATGCAATATTAGTCACCTTCAATGCAACATACCAAAACATAAACTGAGCAAGACTTAGTATGTAAAACTAACTATGCAAGAGATTTTGTTGTAGGCAGAACGCATCAGAGTAGGATTCTATTACATTGACAGACATGACTCAGCCCGTACTCTACACAGACCGGTGACACCATAACATAACCAATCAGAGCTGCAGTAGGCCTATATGCAAATAGACCATTGCCATAATGGATCTGTGCCATTCACTTTGAACTGGACTGTGTTTACAGCATGAGCAGTTGAGAGTAGATGTGCTTGTTTTGAGATCAAAGTGAGAGTTGCATGTAGCCACGTGTGCACGTGTTCATATCCTTTACTAGTTAGTGAGTTATTAGCCCAGTTTTAGATAAGATGTAGTCAGCAATAGCGGAGGTAATAATGGTATGGGAATAATACATGTTTTTTATTTTGTAAAATTGTTTCTTGAATCAAACAACATTTTCAGTGGATAAACAGGTTAATGTCAAGCCCTGCATGTTTTTTTTCAAAAGTCTCAAGGAATGTAGGCCTACATTGAACACCACACATTGGCTGCTACTGTAGGCTGAATGATAGCGCAGCTATTTCCATGTTATGGGATGATTTTCGCCATTGTTTTCGATGGTAGGCCACTCTGGTAGGTCTACATTATCATCATCCACAGCAGCCTACTTGACCACTGTCTGAAACTGTAAATTAAAGTGGGTACAGCCTGCCATGGTTCACAGTAAACGCATGCATAGTAAACACGGGGCGGCAGGGTAGCCTAGTGGTTAGAGCGTTGGACTAGTAACTGAAAGGTTGCAAGTTTGAATCCCTGACCTGACAAGGTACAAAAATCTGTCGTTCTGCGACTGAACAGGCAGTTAACCCACTGTTCCGTCATTGAAAATAAGAATTTATTCTTAACTGACTTGCCTAGTAAAATAAAGGTAAAATTAAATAAATAAATGCTGGAAGATGCACAGAATTTTCACAACGTTCAAGTTTGTGCTCAGCAGACCTGAAATTTGCTCAGTGACGAAAACAATTAGAGGGAACATTTATTATGACCACATTGCTTGGACTAAGAAAACACCCTTTATGACACTGTCAAGAAGCATGACCATCAGAATGATGTAAGCCAGATAGACCTGTCAAGTACACTCCATTATATCAGTCAAAAAGAGTGTGTCTTGTCCTTCTGCTGAAATCCCAGTCATCAGCAACAGAGCATTGGGGTAGGTACATGTCTGACGTCATAGGTGTGCGCAATTACAATGATAATTTAATATGGTCCATTTTAGAAAACATATCATAATAATACTGTTGAGAAGTAGGCTGTGTTGTAATGGAATGGTTTTCCTCATATGGTAGGTTTTGTGGATGTTGACACTTATGTAGGTGTCAATCATCCATAAAATAACGTAACATATGTCATAACAGGTCTAAATGTGTGCATTGTCAGCTGTTATGACATTTCATGACCATGTCATAACGCAAGGTGTCAAGTAAAGTGTTACTGAACTGTGTGTGTGTGTGTGTGTGTGTGTGTGTGTGTGTGTGTGTGTGTGTGTGTGTGTGTGTGTGTGTGTGAGAGAGAGAGAGAGAGAATGACAAAAAAATTGACAAAGTAAAAGACATGTAATTTAACTAACATTTTATTGTGCCAAGAACACAACCAGATGTTTTCATCTAATTGATAAGTGGCTAATCTGCCCTTGCCTTCCGTTCTGCTAGCTAACGTTCAATCACTGGAAAATAAATGGGACCAACTGAAAGCACATATATCCTACCAACGGGACATTAAAAACTGTGATATCTTATGTTTCACCGAGTCGTAGCTGAACGACGACATTAAGAACATATGGCTGGGGGTTTTACACTATCGGCAGGACAGAACAGCAGCCTCTGGTAAGACATGGGGCGGGGGCCTATGCATATATGCAAACAACAGCTGGTGCACGATATCTAAGGAAGGCTCAAGGTTTTGCTCGCCTAAGGTAGAGTAGCTCATGATAAGCAGTAGTCCACACTATCTACCTATAGAGTTTATCTGTATTTTTTGTAGCTGTCTACATACCACCACAGACCCGAGGCTGGCACTAAAAATGCACTCAGGAAAACACTCATCCAGAGGCAGCGCTCCTAGTGGCCAGGGAATTTAATGCAGGGAATCTTAAATTAGTTTTACCTCATTTCTATCAGCATGTTAAATGTGTTCCTTGGCATCCACATCACCAACAAACTAACATGGTCCAAGCACACAAAGACAGCTGTGAAGAGGTCACAACAAAACCTATTCCCCCTCAGGAGACTGAAAAGATTTGGCATGAGTCCTCAAAATATTCTACAGCTGCACCGTCGAGAGCATCACTGCCTGGTGTGGCAACTGCTCAGCCTCCAACCGCAAGGCACTACAGAGGGTAGTGCGTACGGCCCAGTACATCACCAGGGCCAAAGTTCCTGCCATCTTAGGATCTCTATACCAGGCGGTGTCAGAGGAAGGCTCTAAACATTGCAAAAGTCTCCAGCCACCGTAGTCATAGACTGTTCTCTCTGCTAACGCATGGAAAGCGGTACCGGAGCACCAAGTCTATGTCCAAGAGGTTTCTAAACAGCTTCTACCCCCAAGCCATAAGACTCCTGAACAGCTTATTAAATGGCTACCCAGACTACTTGCATTGCCCCCCACCCCCCAGCTACTCTCTGTTATTATCTATGCATAGCCACTTTAATAACTCTACCTACATGTACATAGGTACCTCGACACCGGTGCCCCCGCATATTGACTGTGTACTGGTACCCCCTGTACATAGCCCAACTATTGTTATTTACTTCTGCTCTTTAATTATTCGTTTTTCTTATCTCTTACTTTTTGGGGGCATTTTCTTAAAACTGTAGTGTTGGTGAAGGGATTGTAAGTCAGCATTTCACTGTTGTATTCAACGCATGTGTTTTGGTTTGATTGTCAAAGAAAATCACTTCAAAAACTAGATTATCTATGCACATTCATCCAAAATAATTACAACATCCAAACACTGTGCACCCGTCAACTTTCCTTCAATTCGCAAGTGGTTGAAATGATCTCACCGGAGAAAGCATCCGAGTGAGCGAATAAGCGAATAAGCATTTCACTACACCCATGACAACATCTGCAAAATATGTGTATGTGACAAATAAAACGTGATTTGAACAGTGCCCCTTTGTCTTCCTATATGTAGCTCACGTATCTGATGCAGTCGGACAAAAAAAAGTACTCAGTGGGATTCAAATTTAAACAGATTTAATTGTAATTTTTTGTCAACAATCTAGTCAAAATATCTAATGCCAAAGTGGTACAAAAAATTTGTACCATGTTTTCATGGTTAATAAAAATTTGCTAACTTAAAATAGTAATTGCATAAGTATTCAGACCCTTTTTTCATGCAAGCCTAAACAGTAGTTCAGTAGTAAAATTTGGATTAGCAAGTCACATAAATTACATCGACTCACTGTGTGTGAAATAATATATATATATTTTATGACTACCCTTCCTCTGTCCCCTATACATAGAACATCTATAAGGTCCATCAATCAAGTATTGAATTTCAAGCACAGATTCAACTCCAAAGACCAAGGAGCTTTTCGAAAGCCTCATAAAGAAGGGCAGTGATTGGTAGATGCGTAACAATAAATCAGACACTGAATACATCTCTCCAAGCATGGTCTTGTTAATAATTATGCTGTGGATTATGTATTAAATACCCCCTAGAGTCTAATGACCCGGGGCTGGTTTTCAACAGAGATAATATATAGAATTGTATTAAGATGGTCATACCAAGGATCATTTAGCTATTTGATTTCAAATTTTAGGATGTCTGTAGGTATGAAAAAAGATTTACAAAAATGATTTGATTAAACATTCGGCCTTAGTGCTATTAGCCCACATAAATCAATGTAATAACAGATGCATACATGGAAAAACAGAAACAAAATGTAATGATTCAAAAGGAATTAAGTGTCTTGTCCTATATCAGAGATACACTGAGTATACAAAACATTAAGAACACCTGCTCTTTCCATGACATAGATGGACCAGGTGAATCCAGGTGAAGGCTATGATCCCTTATTGATGTCACTTATTAAATCCACTTTAATCAGTGTAGATGAAGGGGAGGAGACAGGTTATAGAAAGATGTTTAAGCCTTGGAGTGTGTGTATGCCATTCAGAGGGTGAATAGGCAAGACAAAAGATGTGTCTTGTGACACATGTGGGGTTGTCGAGCAAAAGGGAGCACACCATTGTGTTCATGAGAGTTACAACTTCCCATAGAAGGGTATAGAGTGCCACCCAAAACGTCCCGGATGTTTTCATGAGAAGACCTATTTTCGGGATGTCTCCTGGTCAAATCAAATTTTAATTTGTCACATCCACATGGTTAGCAGATGTTAATGCGAGTGTAGCGAAATGATTGACAAATGGTCTGACAAACATCGCTGTAGCTCAGCCACCTTCCACTGCAGATGTAGAAGGCCGAACATCAACAGATGCAATGGATTGAGACACAGCCACTAGCTCAAACAGACGGATTTTGAGGGGGATTTTGTATTATTATTTTATGATGCCTCGAGCGGAGCATGGGGAGGCCTCAAGCATAGAATCTTTTATTGGTTTATTTGTATGTTTTATTTTTTATGGCCAGCTCATGATGCCGCTTGATGACATGAGGCCTGAGGCAATTGCCTCTTCTGCCTAATGGTAAGTCAACCAGTGCGTATGTACGTGTGCGTGTGTCCCTCTAAAATCATACTTCTGTGAGCGGTTTGCACTTCCTTAACATGCAGCACGCAGCTCAGTTGGATCAGAGAGTCGTTGGTACACAATGAGTTGTCCAGCTGAAGGCTTGAAGCGGTGCTGCTACATACAGGGGGCTTCAATGGGACAGCTCCACAAATACTTGTAATTACCGTCACGGCCCTAGATATGTGGCTGGCTGCTCACTGAATGACTGGCCCCTGAGAGCAATTGTCCTCACTCTCTCGCTCAGACGGCCGTGACTAGTGGGTAAAGGGCGATATATATATATATATATATATATAGAGATGGATAGAGAGATATAGATACATATAGATAGAGATATATATAGAGAGAGATACATAGAGAGATATATCGGTAGAGATATAGAGAGATATATAGATGGAGATAGAGAGTGTATTTTCATATCTTCCCTCCCTGGATTTTGGGTCACTAATGAGAAGCCATTGGTCGTCTCTGTCTGCAGCCAGCAGGGATGTGGTGCCTTTGCTATACAAGGTTAAATGTGCTTTATAAGACAGGCATGAAAACCAATGGCCTGTAAAATCAGTTCTGCTGCCCACTGAGTGAAATAAATAATGCTGCTGTATGTAGGTTGTGGGGCGCCATGAACAGAGTTAAAGCAAAAAATATTGGCCTATTGCCATGCTACATTTGGCAGAAGTCCGCTCACTGAATATGGGAGGCTGACCATAGAAAGAGTTGTAGATACTGTCATTTTTAAAGAGAAATCCAGATATTTATCATCTTACACTTGAGCACAACTACATGAAAAAAGGCAAGGTTTCCATCCTGATCTCTCCAGACATAATGTAGTTCACGACAGATGGCTCCAATCAGTCCAATCACAAGTGAGTGGTCCTGTCCCACCAGTCCAACTGGACCTGAGAACACAGCAGAGCTGACAACTGTAGTCATAAAACAACCAAAACACCAATCTCCACTTTTTCTTCCTGCCTACCTCAGCCCTGCCTCCACAATTTCTTATTAATCTCTCTAGGTAATTTTTATTTATTTTACCTTTATTTAACCAGGCAAGTCAGTTAAGAAGAAATTCTTATTTTCAATGATGGCCTAGGAACAGTGGGTTAACTGCCTGTTCAGGGGCAGAACGACAGATTTGTACCTTGTCAACTCGGGGGTTTGAACTCGCAACCTTCCGGTTACTAGTCCAACGCTCTAACCACTAGGCAACCCTGCCGCCCCTGTAAGAGGAATTCTCTTCACCAAACAGGGAGATTTATTTGATTCTTTCTCTTAGGAATGGTGACGTTTTATGTCCTGTTGGAGAGGGGTAGAGTATGTATCCAAAACAAATGAAAAGAATGACTGACCAACTTTAACTGTATGTCTGCAGTATGTGTGTTGGAGAGGGCCAGAAAGAGTAGTGGTGAGTCACCTGTGAGGGTAATGAATCTCAGAGGATCCGTGTTGATTGCCACACAAAGCCAGCTCTGAAAAGGGGGGGGAGGGGGACAAACTTGACACTTCTCTCCTTGCTTCCGTCATCCCATGGGGTCATTGTTTTCCCCCTACCAGCGGTAGACCATCATTCTGTCTCTTAAGCTACATAGCCAACTCCAATAGGTCTTCCTTGTCCGCTCCTCCCTCACCCCCTCCATTTAATTCCTTACCAGCGGTACACATCCACTCTGTCTCCTAAACTACTTAGCCAACTCCTCTGGGCCTCACTTCACCTCCTCTCCTTTTCCCACCACAAGTCAATACTTCAGCCTTGTTGTCAGCACCTCTGATTGAATGCTCGATAAACTCCCTCTGAGTGACATTATGTAATGATGAAAAACAGGGTTCACAGGAGGTCAGAGTTCCAAAGAAACAGAACTGACAAAACAGGAAACACAGCATTGCAAACAAGACAAACTTAGTTCAGTTTGTAGATTTTAGTCCTTGCCAGAAAATAACCTCATATAGGAAAAGCATGCTGGTGCTTCATGGGGAGGAAGTGTTGGCGTCACCCAAGAATGTTCCCTATAATCTGGCACCCCTACAGTCACTCATTATTCAGGAGCCCTCTGTTAATTGTACATGTTTAATTAGAACAACACTGCAGCTAAGCAAGCCTCACTGGATCAGAACAACACTGCAGCTAAGCATGCCTCCCTGGATCAGAACACTGCAGCTAAGCATGCCTCGCTGGATCAGAACAACACTGCAGCTAAGCATTCCTCGCTGGATCAGAACAACACTGCAGCTAAGCATTCCTCACTGGATCAGAACAACACTGCAGCTAAGCATGTCTCGCTGGATCAGAACAACACTGCAGCTAAGCATGCCTCACTGGATCAGAACAACACTGCAGCTAAGCATGCCTCCCTGGATCAGAACAACACTGCAGCTAAGCATGCCTCACTGGATCAGAACAACACTGCAGCTAAGCATGCCTCACTGGATCAGAACACTGCAGCTAAGCATGCCTCGCTGGATCAGAACAACACTGCAGCTAAGCATGTCTCGCTGGATCAGAACACTGCAGCTAAGCATGCCTCGCTGGATCAGAACACTGCAGCTAAGCATGCCTCCCTGGATCAGAACACTGCAGCTAAGCATGCCTCACTGGATCAGAACAACACTGCAGCTAAGCATGCCTCACTGGATCAGAACAACACTGCAGCTAAGCATGCCTCACTGGATCAGAACAACACTGCAGCTAAGCATTCCTCACTGGATCAGAACAATACTGCAGCTAAGCATGCCTCACTGGATCAGAACACTGCAGCTAAGCATGCCTCACTGGATCAGAACAACACTGCAGCTAAGCATGCCTCCCTGGATCAGAACAACACTGCAACTAAGCATGCCTCACTGGATCAACCAGCAGGGATAACACAACTATAAAACATACTGCTAAATGTATTATATTTTGTAAGAGAGTGAAATTCCACCCTCATTTAAGCCATTAAAAAAATAAGAAGCTTAATTAGACAACAGGGAAATAGAGAGACTGAGACAAGCTATGTAAATGCTCTTTGAGCTCGTTTTAAATATTATTTTCTTGTGATTTTTAGCCAGGGTTCTTAATGACACTGACTCAACTCCAGCCACTTTAATAATGGGAATTGATGGGAAAGGATGTAAATATATCACTAGCCACTTTAAACAATGCTACCTTTTATAATGTTACTTACCCTACATTATTCATCTCATATGCATACGTAGATACTGTACTCTATATCATCGACTGCATCCTTATGTAATACATGTATCACTAGCCACTTTAACTATGCCACTTGGTTTACATACTCATCTCATATGTATATACTGTACTCGATATCATCTACTGTATCTTGCCTATGCTGCTCTGTACCATCACTCATTCATATATCCTTATGTACATATTCTTTATCCCCTTACACTGTGTATAAGACAGTAGTTTTTGGGGGGAATTGTTAGTTAGATTACTTGTTCGTTATTACTGCATTGTCGGAACTAGAAGCACAAGCATTTCGCTACACTCGCATTAACATCTGCTAACCATGTGTATGTGACAAATAAAATTTGATTTGATTTGATTTGATTTAGTGTACAGTAGTGTGGACCGCATTTTGCACAAAGGGTTGTGTATTGATTGAGATTCTGTTATGAACAAAACAAAATGGAGGAATGTTTTAGCATGACAAGCTCCCATTTCTATACTCAGTTTTGAGATTAAAAAAAATAAAAAATGAATAAGAGTTCCCTCATTTAAAGTCAGAGCTGCTGTATCGTATGGGTCCTAACACACAGTGGCCTTCTGCAGTTATGACTCAGACTCTCACAGTTAAACACCACAGACCATTACAAGCACTATGCGAAGCATCCACAATTGCCGGGTTTATCCGGGAAACTAATCATATTCTATATGCTTCTACACCTGCACTGCTTGCTGTTTGGGGTTTTAGGCTGGGTTTCTGTACAGCACTTTGAGATATCAGCTGATGTACGAAGGGCTATATAAATACATTTGATTTGATTTTAATCATATAATATTGAATGATGTGAACTATCATTTGAAAACGATTATCACCTCAGTTAGGTAGGTCAAAATATTCCATCTGTTTTAACAGTAGGCTAGACAGCGCCAAAAACCTAGCTTTTTAATAGGCAAAGTGAACGCTAGCCTATTCCTAGACAGAAATAGTTAAATAGTTATGAGGAGCCATGTCTTCGTCCTGTGAGTCGGTGTGTGTACAGGAGATATAGAGAGGCTCCACGTGGATCGTGCTGATGGGGAGCGGAAAACTAGGGTGCAAAGTGAAGCGTGTGCACAGACAGCAACACCCCTCATCAGACCTTAGCACAGCAGGCTGGTTAAGAGAAGTGTCAAATACATTTCTCAGCAGGAGGGAGCTTTGCATGATTCATTAAAACCGATAATTAACTTGTGTGGATGGGTCCGTTTTGAGCACCTCCAACTTGCTGGAAAGTCTAAATGTCATATTGACATGACATTTTTAAAAGCCACTTAGACCTTCCATGTCTGGAGCGTCCTCCTTTCACGAAATGATTTGAAAATGCCCTTAGGATATGTCATAATTGGGATTCATGACGACGACTTTCCATATATACATAAGTCAACCCTCCGGCGCAGACAAGCACGTTTATTAGTTACGATGAATATTATTTTTCATGGTTTTCTAAAATGATTGAATATATGAACCTCTAAAAATATTAACATGATATAATAATATTTATATTACTAATGAATCAATGCTTTGACATGATGAAACGGATGGTCATTATTTTAATGTCAATACTTTATCATCTTTCTAGTTTCTATCGAATAATGTTATTGTCATCATTCATTAATGAATGATAAACCATCATGCCAGGCATCATTTGTAGAAATGGAATTAAAGAAAGCCTCGAGCGGCATCAAGGATAGCGGTGCGCTGCGCGTCTCTCCAAAACTTACCTACAACCAGCCACAGGAACACCTGTTTCGAAAACACTGGTGTGGTATCCGATGCCATGGTCTTCTTTAAAAACGACTATCCAATGCAAGAAGTTGGAGAAACGTTAAGATGAAACAGACGATGAAAGCGTCACAATTCTCCTCCCTAATGTGTCCACTAAGAGACGACCCTGTCATATAATCACAGAGTTGTAATTCATAAGCATTCGACTCGTTCCTCTCAGCCAACTATAAAGGCCGCTCAACTGTCGTCACCGTCACTATCACCTTGCGCAAAAACTCGGAAGAGGTACACTTGGTTCGGGTCGTCGGGAGTTTTGCTTTCGGAGTAACCTATCCCGCCAGCTTTCTTTACGAAATAGATTCGCTATCATTTAAAAAAATATGCAACCAACATCGAGTCTTGACAATTCAAAAAATTGTAAGTTCCATTAGAGTCCAAAAACATTGCGTACACTACGAGGGCATACTTGGCCACTCCAACCAACCAAGCGCAAGCGAAACATACTGAGCCAGAGTAGAGCCACCAGTGAACTGCTGGGTCTCGAGCGTGCGTTCTCTTGACTGACACCAACAGAGAGTGCGTGAGAGAGCCAAGGGACCATAACCAGAATGTAATCCATGGTTCCCCAACACGACGCAGGTGATTTGATTTTACGCCCCACGTTCTGAGCAAAACAAATATATTATTTTATTTTTGGGGGGACATAAAACACCAGCAAATCAGCTCAAATTAATTTTAATTTTGGAAATCTGTTCCAAAGTATTCCCAAGCATACAAATGTCAGCAAGGTTTAAAATTATTAGGTTTTAGGCAAATGTATATGTTTGGGCTTCTTGGGGTCAATTTGCAGTCTATCAATTATTTTAAAATATGTTCCGGTCCCCTGACATCGGTATGCAGCTGTATCTAGTCGATTATCCCCGATGTCGGTAAACTATTCTGGGGGTAATGCCGCGTTCAAAGCAACTGGGAAATCTCGACTTCCTACTTCAGTGTGTTCAAAACACGTCTGGGGAAAAAAACAACGATTTGATCTCGCGAACTCGGGCCTCTTTCTAGAGCTCCGACTTTCCGACATGAAGATCACTGACGTCATGGTTTGACCTCGCATTGTTCGAGTTCCCAGTTGTTTTGAACGCAGCAATAGGCAGAGGCCGACCTTGCTGCAGGGACTACATTACATTCAGTACTGTACATAAAACAAATTGTGACCAACTGGTGCCTGTTACACATTCAAAATGAACACTTCCTTCTGGGAAAAGTGATCAGTATCATCCTGGTGTCACTGTTGACATAATAAAAATGACTTCCATCCTAGCCTACTACACAATGTGATGTCAAAGTTCATAGGCTTCAACATATATATATATATATTTTTAAAGATAATTCGTTTGACCTATGGGATTGGATTTAAGGGGTTAAACCAGACAGGTTGCGCAAACTTGACGATTAAGTAGTACAGTCCAACCTCACCTAATGTTGCCATCTAGTGTTAGAATATATAAACGCAGAATTACAGCTCCCGCAGTCCCAACAAACCGCTCCAGTTCCTCATTGGCATAGATTATTAATCTCTCCACCCGATAGTTGATGAGCGTTCTGGCAGAAATGGTTGCTGACCATGCACCCCCCACCCCAAGTGGGTGCTACACATTGGTGGTGGAAGAGGTGAGTCTTTGAGCATCTGGAAAGGCTCTATAGGAAATCAATGAATCGATGAACATATAATTCATGATAATACTGCATGTACAGGAAGATAAACATTTTGTCAAAGACCAGAGATCTTAAATGGAAGAATTCACACATTTTTTTATTTTTTTATAATACTTTTTTTTTTACTTACAGAATTTACTACATTGTACAAAATTACTACTGGCATACTAGCCTACATATCCTTTAGTAATGACATTCAATGTACATACAAGATACAAAATTGGTATGGTGACTATCTAGAGCTTTTTCTTTTCGTCACATCTACAATACACTTAAATACAGTGCGAATAACAAGGGTGCTCTTACAAAAAGAGGAATAAATTAAGGTACGAGAGCTACAGCACAAGTGCACTTACATGGTGAAGCACAATTTCAAACAGCAGAGAGAAAAAGTGGTGTGTTTAAACTGAGAAAAGTTTCCTCTCAGAGCTTTAAAAAAGACCACTCATTTTGGTCAATCACCATCTCTACAATCTCTGACGGCAATTCAATAATATGACAAAGGCAAATTAGTTTATAAACTCAGCAAAAAAAGAAACGTCCCCTTTTCAGGACTCTGTCTTTCAAAGATAATTCGTAAAAATCCAAAATAACTTCACAGATCTTCATTGTAAAGGGTTTAAACACTGTTTCCCATGTTTGTTCAATGAACCATAACCAATTAATTAACATGCACCTGTGGAACGGTCGTTAAGACACTAACAGTTTACAGACGGTAGGCAATTGAGGTCACAGTTATGAAAATTTAGGACACTAAAGAGACCTTTCTACTGACTCTGAAAAACACCAAAAGAAAGATGCCCAGGGTCCCTGCTCATCTGTGTGAATGTACCTTAGGCATGCTGCGAGGCATGAGGACTGCATGACGATTTTTGGCCAGGGCCAAAAATTGCAATGTCCTGACTGACAGCGCTACAGGGAGACAGCTGATCATCCTCACAGTGGCAGACCACATGTAACACCTGCACAGGATCGGTACATCCGAACATCACACCTGCGGGACAGGTACAGCATAGCAACAACTGCCTGAGTTACACCAGGAATGCACAATCCCTCCATCAGTGCTCAGACTGTCCGCAATAGGCTGAGCGAGGCTGGTAGGCCTGTCGTAAGGCAGGTCCTCACCATACATCACCGGAAACAACATTGCCAAAGGGCACAAACCCACCGTCGCTGGACCAGACAGGACTGGCAAAAAGTGCTCTTCTCTGATGAGTTGCGGTTTTGTCTCACCAGGGGTGATGGTTGGATTCAAGTTTATCATCAAAGGAATGAACGTTACACTGAGGCCTCTACTCTGGAGCGGGATCGATTTGGAGGTGGAGGGTCCGTCATGGTCTGTGGGGCAGTGTGTCACAGCATCATCGGACTGAGCTTGTTGTCATTGCAGGCCATCTCAACGCTGTGCGTTACAGGGAAGACATCCTCCTCCCTCATGTGGTACCCTTCCTGCAGGCTCATCCTGAGATGACAGGAATGTCAGTGTTCTGCCATGGCCATCGAAGATCCCGGATCTCAATCCCATTGAGCACGTCTGGAACCTGTTGGATCAGAGGGTGAGGGTTAGGGCCATTCCCCCCAGAAATGTCCAGGAACTTGCAGGTGCCTTGGTGGAAGAGTGGGGTAACATCTCACAGCAAGAACTGGCAAATATGGTGCAGTCCATGAGGAGATGCACTGCAGTACTTAATGCAGCTGGTGGCCACACCAGATACTGACCGTTACTTTTGATTTTGACCCCCCTTTGTTCAGGGACACAGTATTCAATTTCTGTTAGTCACATGTCTATGGCACTTGTTCAGTTTGTCTCAGTTGTTGAATCTTGTTATGTTCATACAAATATTTACACATGTTAAGTTTTCTGACAATAAATGCAGCTGACAGTGAGAGAACGTTTCTTTTTTTGCTGAGTTTATATTCATGACACAGAGAGAGACCACTTCACATCTTATCAGAGTGGCTATTTTAAGTTAGAAAACTAAACGTGATGTGTTTTACGTCTTTCCGTTGAGATGGGTGTTGTTCACAGATCACTTGTTCAAATTAACTGTATTTGAAAATGTCTTCTGCTTTTACCTCTACTGCACATCGTCTCGCAAATACCTACTTCTGATCTACCGCCCATCTGATATCTAAAATACATTTAATTACATCTTACATTAGTGAATAATACAGTTGACTGACAACTTCCTACCACCAGAGATCCTGTATGTGATTCGCTTAGTGTGGAAAAGAACCAATGGAGAGACAGTTTGTGATAGACCTATTTCCTCTGTCAGCCTATGAGTCATGTCACCTGTCATTGATGACCACAGCCAGAAACAGTGTCAAGACTACATGATTAGATATTACCATCACACACAGACACTCCAGTCGTAAGCAGTGGACTCAGTAAGATGAAAAACTAAAGTACAGTATAGGCCTAGATGCAGTAGTAATAGTGGTAGTATTAGTACTAGTAGTGGTAGTATTTCCTTACTGTGTAAAGTTATGCGATCATAATTTAACATTCTGTTAGCTTAAGGCAGGTTGTAGCTACAGCGTTTTTATATGGAGACAAAATAGGAATAACATTTTAGATGTGGCTAAATTCATGCCTGCATTCTACATATTGCTGTTGTCTCTGATAACTGAGTCTTAAATCAGATTCAGAAACGTCTAGTGAGCACCAGGTCCTAACTGAACACTGGTACTTGATTGATTCACTCTGTATGACTTTAAATTTAAAAAAATTAAAAAACAGGACAAAAAAAACATCAGTAGAAAGTCATTGTTTCATATCTTCTCAGAGTCCAGGTCCAGGTGCTCCAGTGTTTCATATCTTCTCAGAGTCCAAGTCCAGGTGCTCCAATGTAATTCAGTGGCTTGAGGAACAGATGTCCTCTTCCTTAGCACTTATTGCAGTCCCTTCCAACTTTAAACATTTCTAAAAGGGAGTCGGTGCACTTTGTAGGAATGCTTATGACAAGAAGCAGTGAACCAACTGTGGTACTAAAATAAAAACACTGCTCCAAACTGGAATATAGTGAGACGAAGAATTCTAATCTCTTGATTGCTGCTGGTTTGGGAATTGTTTGGGAATGCAGTAGGATATACTGGTTGTCACTAGGGCAGGAACTTCCCCCAGGTTTGGGAATGCAGTAGGAGATGAATGTGCTCAGGGTAGGAAGTAGTCCCCTAGTTTGGAAACACCAGGAGTAGGAAGTATTCGTTGTGAGGAGGGTAGAAGCTAGCTCCCTCCCTGGTTCCCACTCAGAGCTCAGTGGTCAACAGACCTTTGTGCTTGGTGCTGTGCTCTTTGGGTGGCTGGGCCACAATGCTGGTGAGAGGAGAACAACTAAATAAAAAGCCCAGAAAACCTACTTTTCAGTGTGCACAACATAAAGTACTGTATCATAGTAATATTCTAGTAGAATAGGAATATTGTATTGCTAGCCAGTATGATGTGATGCATGGGAACGTCACAACGTAATGAGGAACTGCACAAGACGGTTCACATCCATCAATCTATGCATATTGTTCCAGGAGACCTGCCTGCACCATTCATCTTTCCATTTACCTGATGTGATCACTACCAACTTGTAGTGGTCACAACATTCATCTTAACGAACAGACTTCATTCAGCAGTACAGCCAAACTTTATAACTTCTGTAGAGATGTAGTGGGAAATTAAACATTTAGCTCCAGCTTTCACCAAGCTATTTCAAGAAGCTCATCAGGACCATAATTAGTAAATGGGGATGTTAATCACTACAGGTTTCAATTATTAAACAGGATGGAGAATTATATTGTCTACTCTATACAACACATGGCACCAAAAACACATAGCAACGATGACCACAATGTCCAGATGAGATGACCTAAAGAACATTAGGACAAGGTAGAGATGACGACGTGCCACGACGGAGTTACCTGGTGTCAATCACATTGTGCATTTGAGAGGAGAGATGGGGGTGCAGGGCTGGGGTGAGAGCCCCCCCTTCAGGTTGGAGAGGGGCGGCGGTCTTTGCAGAGGGGTCAAGGTCAAAGAGGCCGTTAGTAAAGATGGCAGCGAGTGGCTGTGTTAGAATGGGAGAAGGAAAGTGGACTGGCTGTGTCAGTCTCTGAGGCAGCTACAGTAGGGATGGTAGACTGACGTACAGACAGACTAAAATAAAGACAGACATACTTAAACACAGGCCAGGCAGGGAGGCTAAAGACAGACAGGAGCATTAAAGCCTGGAGGACAGTGAAAGTCCATCAGTACTCACTGCAGCAGCAGGGATGATCCAGCGAGGTGATATCATGGGCTTGGATTGCATTGATGATGGCGGTAACTACAAGAGAAGAATGTTGAAGAGTTACACTCAAACACCTATCACTTGGCACAATGAGGCCAAAGTAAATAGGTGACCTGTCAACGTACAGTAGGCCTATTGGGTTTAAACTTGAAAGCGAATCGCACTTATTTTTGGTAAGTTTGATCTAGTCAAGGCAACAGATAACAGCAGCTGAAGCGTGAGGCAGCAGACGGGGTCTATAGACTTACTACTGGGGTTGGGTCTGAGAAGTCTATCAGGTTACTGCTCAGTGGCGGAGGGGTGGGCATCTTCAGCTCCTCAGGTTCGGCCTGCATAGTGACAAGCCAATGGCTACGTTACAAACAGCTATCACATTCCCACAAAAAAGGCATACAATTCTCTGTGCATTCAGATGTAGTTTCCATTCTAATGCACGAGAGTAACCGGAAAAGCAAAACACAGATGAATTGATTACCTTTGTTGGTTGCCCTCCGTTAAGTATTTCAAGGGGCATCATAGGTGCTGATTGCATGAGATCCACAGCCAACATCTCAACACTGATGAGGAAAGAGGGACAAGGCAGAAGACAGAGGGACGAGAGTTTAAT
Source organism: Oncorhynchus tshawytscha (assembly GCF_018296145.1). Classification (NCBI taxonomy): domain Eukaryota; kingdom Metazoa; phylum Chordata; class Actinopteri; order Salmoniformes; family Salmonidae; genus Oncorhynchus; species Oncorhynchus tshawytscha. The sequence goes on from NC_056454.1 coordinate 40,903,563, forward strand.
TAATTCCTATGGGGTCTGATGAGGAAGTACTGAACAATAGCAAGGCTAACATACACATTATCAATGGACACAATCCTCACAAGTGATTAATATGCAAAGACATGTATCCAGGCAGAATTGAGTCATGTCACATTAGCAGGAGTGTGATTCCCATGCTCAATCAGATGGTATCAGAGCGCTATGATTCCCATAATCCACAAGATGGCAGCAGAGAGCTGTGTAAAAACACTGTCTTGGTCTTGAGTGCTGCAACCTATAGCCTAGTAGACTAAAGAAGGCTTGCTAACAATGCTGACTAGAATCTAAGAAGTGACATTTATCCTTAAATGAGTGTCAGATGGAGCTGTAGTCCTGACTGCTGGACAGGTGGCCCCCTCTAACCTGGGTGTGCCCCACTCTTAGCCTCACATAGGGCTGGGCGATATGGCCAACATATCTCCTCCTCATGAGGTGATTTTTGACAGTATGACAGTATTTAATGTTTTTGAATAATAAAAGTTGTAAATGTGCTTTATGAGTTGTGTATGACCCAGGGTGGCAACACAGATTCTACAAGTTATTTCAATGGAGCTTTCTCCATTCTGATTGAACAGTATAAAACAAATCAAGCTTAAACCAAAAGTCCATCTCATTTTACAATATAGAATTTCCACACTGGGACATAGGGCTGCACGATATGTGCAAAAAATTAGAGGCCTTATTTTTAACCAAATATTGCAATTTGGATTTGACTTCCGATTTAGATCAACTGTTGGAATCATGAAAATATAACAATGACCACAGATGAAAAAGCCAGGGAGGCATTCATATTACTATTCATTAGAATACTAACAGGATCTCTATGTAGGTATTATTGTGACAGGGTAGGAACCAAAGTGTTGGACAGTGATTCCCAGGGGAGTGGCACCCTAGAATGTTTGGCTACATTAAATACTCTCTCTTACTTCATGTAGCTAACATATTCATTCTTTGCCTATTCCTCTCGGATTCAGAAGATACTGTTGCATAAACATATTGATTTAGGCCTACACCAGCACTGGTATAAGGCTGTAGCTAGCTACGTTTGCTCTGACAGTGAATGAACACCATCCAACATAAACACACCCTAACTACTGAACACCATCCAACACACACCCTAACTACTGTACACCATCCAACACACCCTAACTACTGTACACCATCCAACACACCCTAACTACTGTACACCATCAACAACACACCCTAACTACTGAACACCATCCAACATAAACACACACCCTAACTACTGTACACCATCCAACATACACCCTAACTACTGTACACCATCCAACACACCCTAACTACTGAACACCATCCAACATAAACACACCCTAACTACTGAACACCATCCAACACACACCCTAACTACTGTACACCATCCAACATAAACACCCTAACTACTGAACACCATCCAACATAAACACACACCCTAACTACTGAACACCATCCAACACACACCCTAACTACTGAACACCATCCAACATACACACCCTAACTACTGAACACCATCCAACACACACCCTAACTACTGTACACCATCCAACATAAAACACACCCTAACTACTGTACACCATCCAACACACCCTAACTACTGTACACCATCCAACACACCCTAACTACTGAACACCATCCAACATAAACACACACCCTAACTACTGAACACCATCCAACATAAACACACACCCTAACTACTGTACACCATCCAACATAAACACACACCCTAACTACTGTACACCATCCAACACACCCTAACTACTGTACACCATCCAACACACCCTAACTACTGAACACCATCCAACATAAACACACCCTAACTACTGAACACCATCCAACACACACCCTAACTACTGTACACCATCCAACATAAACACACACCCTAACTACTGAACACCATCCAACATACACACCCTAACTACTGTACACCATCCAACATAAACACACCCTAACTACTGTACACCATCCAACATAAACCCTAACTACTGTACACCATCCAACACACACACATGGAACTACTGAACACCATAAACACACACAATAACACACCCTAACTACTGTACACCATCCAACACACAGTTTAACTACTGTACACCATCCAACAAACACCCTAACTACTGTACACCATCCAACAAACACACCCCAACTACTGTACACCATCCAACACACACCCTAACTACTGTACACCATCCAACACACACCCTAACTACTGTACACCATCCAACATAAACACACCCTAACTACTGTACACCATCCAACACACACACACCCTAACTACTGTACACCATCCAACACACCCTAACTACTGAACACCATCCAACATAAACACACCCTAACACACCCTAACTACTGTACACCATCCACATTGGCAAGCACATGGAACATACACATAAACACACACCAATATCTCACCAGTTCTAATTTAAACCATATGAACACTGCAGTTTACTTCAAGAAGCATTAAGAAAGGACACATTGACCCCCCCTAAATGGCAGGCCTACTCCTCAATCTATACAGTGTGAGGTGTTTATTTCACAGTCTCACCTGGCCAGCAGTGTGGGTTTGAGGAGGTCCCTTGACTCCTGTCTCTCGGGACATGCAGTTAGAGACAGGGAGGAGTTGCTGCCCATACGGCCACTACGCACCTTCAGCCTGGGAATGACAAAGAGTGGACAGTAAGAGAGATCTACAACACCCTCCACTACTCAGCTCAGCCTAAACATCCAGTTTGTTGAGGCAAATGTAGATTGTTTTCGATGCGAGTCGCCTTTGTTGCTTCCCTCCAGTTGTTATTGCCCTACTGTACCACCACATCAATCCCTCATCTTGTGCGCCTTGTTTGAAGCTCAACATAAGAGGTCACTGGAGAAGGGCAAAACAAAGCTCCACGAACTGCTGGTTTTTGTGTGTGCAGGGATGCAGTGGTGGTGTTTAGGTTTGTTTTACAACAACAACAAAAAAGGGGTGATTTTCTATCAGAGGAATTATCACCGTAACACATTTTGGCTTTTGTCTTAACTTCACTACAGCTGCTGCAAGAATCCCTCCTGTCAATTAACCCCAAGAGTCCTGCCCACAGAAAAGTGGGCAGCCCCTGGGAATGAGCCATTGATGTCATAACAGAATTATGCCAAGAACCCTCATGAATATTCTAGCTGTTAATGAGCTTTGGAGGAAGGCTGTGATTGGCTTAGGCTGGCTGTGGAGTGTTGGGGTGACTCCAGGGAGATGGAGACAGGGGAGGCTTGGTGACATTCCAAGATTGAGGTTTCCTTTGTCATCAAATACCGTACAATAAAGCGTGATCATCCAATGCTTTGAATGCACGAGGGGAAGTGACAGAATGCACACTAAAAGGGTAGAGACTAGGAACACAACCATAGTGACTCTTCACGGTGTCCTCACTCACCTGGCTGCAGCTTCCTGTACATTGGTGTTCTTGTCCCCCATCACAACGTGCTCCTCCAGGGAGCTCTATAACATACAGAACATCAGTGGAGGTATAATACAATCAATGTGTAAGGTTGCGTGTATTTCAAAAAGAAACTTGCCACTGTACCCAACTTCCTGGTTATCCAAAAGTTTACAGTACTTCTACAATACTTCCTCGTCTACATGTGAGACTCCAAAGCATCCCTGTACCATTTCTATGTGGCACCAAGATGATTTCTGAGTGTCCATCGACAAAGTGCTAGCACAGACAGGCAGAAACTGCTCCTCCAATAGAAATCCCTGATCACGCTTGTAGGCGATGTCATGGCGACGGTGGCTAGCTAAGCTTATGGGCAGAAACATGTAAATGGGTTTTAAAATTAATAACTAAGAAAGAATTTCTCACTTCTCCCATTGACTTCCCAACCCCGTCTTGGTCTGTGGAACCTGCTTCGAAGCGTTCCTGGAAGTATCGCAAAACTCTGTGGTGCTGGTGTTCAGTACCGAGAGGACAGTATCGCAAAACTCTGTGGTGCTGGTGTTCAGTACCTAGAGGACAGTACCGCTAAACTCTGTGGTGCTGGTGTTCAGTACCGAGAGGACAGTACCGCTAAACTCTGTGGTGCTGGTGTTCAGTACCGAGAGGACAGTACCGCTAAACTCTGTGGTGCTGGTGTTCAGTACCTAGAGGACAGTACCGCTAAACTCTGTGGTGCTGGTGTTCAGTAGCTAGAGGACAGTACCGCTAAACTCTGTGGTGCTGGTGTTCAGTACCGAGAGGACAGTACCGCTAAACTCTGTGGTGCTGGTGTTCAGTACCTAGAGGACAGTACCGCTAAACTCTGTGGTGCTGGTGTTCAGTACCGAGAGGACAGTACCGCTAAACTCTGTGGTGCTGGTGTTCAGTACCGAGAGGACAGTACCGCTAAACTCTGTGGTGCTGGTGTTCAGTACCTAGAGGACAGTACCGCTAAACTCTGTGGTGCTGGTGTTCAGTACCTTGAGGGCAGCCTGTGCCTGGGCTTTGATAATGTTCCTCTTCAGGTCCTCTGGGGGGCGAAGTGGAGAAGGCACAGAGCTGCTAGCCACACTGTTCAGGCACTCCTCTGTGAGCTTCACCACATCCTCCTTGTGGGGGGGACCAACACACACACAGTTAGGCTACAGTATCTTCCTGTAAAGGTTGTAGTTACAATATCTCTGCCCTCCACCTTCCTTAAAGATAAAAAAACACCCCACCCCCACAATGGCTCCCCACCCCCACAATGGCTCCCCACCCCCACAATGGCTCCCCACGCTAAACCCCTACAATGGCTCCCCACCCCCACAATGGCTCCCCACCCCCCTGGTGGCTACCCGAGAGGACCCCCTAAACTCTGGGCCCCCACCCCACAAATGGACCCACCCCTAAATGGGCCCCACCCCGAGAGGAAATGGCTCCCTGTGGTGCTGGTGTCCCCAGTACCGAGAGGACAGTGACTCCCCACTCTGTGGTGCTGGCCCCCACCCCCCACAGGACTCCCCACCCCACCTGTACAATGGGCCCCCACCCCACAAATGGCTCCCCACCCCACCCATGCTGGTGTTCACCTAGAGGACCCCCCGCAATGACTCTGTGGTGCCCACCCCCACAGATGACTCCCCACCCCACCCCTGTGGTGCTGGTGTTCCCACCCCACCCCTAAACTCTGTGGTGCCCCACCCCACCCCTACAATGGACACTCCACCCCACCTCTACAATGGCTGGTGTCCACCCCACTCCCCCACAATGGCCCCACCCCCCACACAATGGCTAAACTCTGTGGTGCCCCACCCCACCCCTACAATGGCTCTAGCCCACCCCAGCCCTACAATGGCTCCCCACCCCCACAATGGCTCCCCACCCCCACAGTTAGGCAGTATCCCCACCCCCTACAATGGCTCCCCACCCCACAATGGCTCCCCACCCCCTACAATGAGCCCCCACAATGGCTCCCCACCCCTACAATGGCCCCTACCCCACAAATGGCTCCCCACCCACCCAAATGGCTCCCCACCCCCCCCACCCCTACAATGGGCCCCCACCCCACAAATGGCTCCCCTCCCCACCCCACCCATACAATGACTCCCCACCCCTACAATGGCTCCCCCACCCCACCCCTACAATGGTTCCCCACCCCACCCCTACAATGGCTCCCCACCCCACCCCATACAATGGCTCCCCACCCCACCCCACCCCACCCCATACAATGGCTCCCCACCCCATACAATGGCTCCCCACCCCATACAATGGCACCCCACCCCATACAATGGCTCCCTCCCCACCCCCCCCCCACCCCACCCCATACAATGGCTCCCCACCCCACCCCATACAATGGCTCCCCCCTCACCCTACAATGGCTCCCCCCTCACTCCTACAATGGCACCCCACCCCACCCCATAAATGGCTCCCCACCCCTACAATGGCTCCCCACCCCACCCCATACAATGGCTCCCCACCCCACCCTACAATGGCTCCCCACCCCACCCCATACAATGGCTCCCCACCCCACCCCTACAATGGCTCCCCCCCACCCCTACAATGGCTCCCCACCCCCCACAATGGCTCCCCACCCCACCCCTACAATGGCTCCCCCCCCCCACAATGGCTCCCCACCCCTACAATGGCTCCCCACCCCACCCCACAATGGCTCCCCACCCCCCACCCCACCCCTACAATGGCTCCCCACCCCACCCCTACAATGGCTCCCCCCCACCCCACCCCTACAATGGCCCCCCCTCACCCCTACAATGGCACCCCCCCTCACCCCTACAATGGCTCCCCCCCCTCACCCCTACAATGGCTCCCCCCCCCACCCCTACAATGGCTCCCCCCCCACCCCTACAATGGCTCCCCCCTCACCCTTTCTCCCCAGCCCACTGAGTTGCTCCCTGTCTGCCATTGCATCCATACATTAGCCTGTCAAAGTGGCCTACTGTCTTCCTCAGCATATGGAGCCAATTAGGGTCCCTGTGAAACTAAAACCAACACTCCTGGCAAGCCCCCTGCCTTTCAGCACACATCAAATCAAAAACCATCACACATGAGATTTTTCCCAGAGAGACGGTGCATGCAGCACTCTGCCCTTTCCCATACAACGCAGCGCTGCTCGTCTGACTGACACTAACCAGGCTTTGTTCCCTGTAGAGGGCGGTGTATGTGTATGTGTTCCCTGTAGAGGGCGGTGTGTGTGTGTGTGTTCCCTGTAGAGGGCGGTGTGTGTGTTCCCTGTAGAGGGCGGTGTGTGTGTGTGTGTGTTCCCTGTAGAGGGCGGTGTGTGCTCCCCCCCTGTAGAGGGCGGTGTGTGTGTGTGTTCCCTGTAGAGGGCGGTCCCCACCCCACCCCTGTAGAGGGCGGTGTGTGTGTGTTCCCTGTAGAGGGCGGTGTGTGTGTGTGTTCCCTGTAGAGGGCGGTGTGTGTGTGTGTGTTCCCTGTAGAGGGCGGTGTGTGTGTGTGTTCCCTGTAGAGGGCGGTGTGTGTGTGTGTTCCCTGTAGAGGGCGGTGTGTGTGTGTGTCCCCCTGTAGAGGGCGGTGTGTGTGTGTTCCCTGTAGAGGGCGGTGTGTGTGTGTGTTCCCTGTAGAGGGCGGTGTGTGTGTGTGTTCCCTGTAGAGGGCGGTGTGTGTGTGTGTTCCCTGTAGAGGGCGGTGTGTGTGTGTGTTCCCTGTAGAGGGCGGTGTGTGTGTGTGTTCCCTGTAGAGGGCGGTGTGTGTGTGTGTTCCCTCTAGAGGGCGGTGTGTGTGTGTGTGTTCCCTGTAGAGGGGGTGTGTCTTCCTGTAGAGGGTGTGTGTGTGTGTGTTCCCTGTAGAGGGCGGTGTGTGTGTGTGTTCCCTGTAGAGGGCGGTGTGTGTGTGTGTTCCCTGTAGAGGGCGGTGTGTGTGTGTGTTCCCTGTAGAGGGCGGTGTGTGTGTGTGTTCCCTGTAGAGGGCGTGTGTGTGTGTGTTCCCTGTGTGTGTGTGTGTTCCCTGTAGAGGGCGGTGTGTGTGTGTGTGTTCCCTGTAGAGGGCGGTGTGTGTGTGTGTGTCCCTGTAGAGGGCGGTGTGTGTGTGTGTTCCCTGTAGAGGGCGGTGTGTGTGTGTGTTCCCTGTAGAGTGGTGTTCCCTGTAGGGGCGGTGTGTGTGTGTTCCCTGTAGAGGGGGCGGTGTGTGTGTGTGTTCCCTGTAGAGGGCGGTGTGTGTGTGTGTTCCCTGTAGAGGGCGGTGTGTGTGTGTGTTCCCTGTAGAGGGTGTGTGTGTGTGTGTGTTCCCTGTAGAGGGCGGTGTGTGTGTGTGTGTTCCCTGTAGAGGGCGTGTGTGTGTGTGTGTTCCCTGTAGAGGGCGGTGTGTGTGTGTGTTCCCTGTAGAGGGCGGTGTGTGTGTGTGTTCCCTGTAGAGGGCGGTGTGTGTGTGTGTTCCCTGTAGAGGGCGGTGTGTGTGTGTGTGTTCCCTGTAGAGGGCGGTGTGTGTGTGTGTTCCCTGTAGAGGGCGGTGTGTGTGTGTGTTCCCTGTAGAGGGCGGTGTGTGTGTGTGTTCCCTGTAGAGGGCGGGTGTGTGTGTGTGTTCCCTGTAGAGGGCGGTGTGTGTTCCCTGTAGAGGGCGGTGTGTGTGTGTGTTCCCTGTAGAGGGCGGTGTGTGTGTGTGTTCCCTGTAGAGGGCGGTGTGTGTGTGTGTTCCCTGTAGAGGGCGGTGTGTGTGTGTGTTCCCTGTAGAGGGCGGTGTGTGTGTGTGTTCCCTGTAGAGGGCGGTGTGTGTGTTCCCTGTAGAGGGCGGTGTGTGTGTGTGTTCCCTGTAGAGGGCGGTGTGTGTGTGTGTTCCCTGTAGAGGGGTGTGTGTGTGTGTGTTCCCTGTAGAGGGCGGTGTGTGTGTGTGTTCCCTGTAGAGGGCGGTGTGTGTGTGTGTGTTCCCTGTAGAGGGCGGTGTGTGTGTGTGTGTTCCCTGTAGAGGGCGGTGTGTGTGTGTGTTCCCTGTAGAGGGCGGTGTGTGTGTGTGTTCCCTGTAGAGGGCGTGTGTGTGTGTGTTCCCTGTAGAGGGCGGTGTGTGTGTGTGTTCCCTGTAGAGGGCGGTGGTGTGTGTGTGTGTTCCCTGTAGAGGGCGGTGTGTGTGTGTGTGTGTGTTCCCTGTAGAGGGCGGTGTGTGTGTGTGTGTGTTCCCTGTAGAGGGCGGTGTGTGTGTGTGTTCCCTGTAGAGGGCGTGTGTGTGTGTGTTCCCTGTAGAGGGCGGTGTGTGTGTGTGTTCCCTGTAGAGGGCGGTGTGTGTGTGTGTTCCCTGTAGAGGGCGGTGTGTGTGTGTGTTCCCTGTAGAGGGCGGTGTGTGTGTGTGTTCCCTGTAGAGGGCGGTGTGTGTGTGTGTTCCCTGTAGAGGGCGGTGTGTGTGTGTGTTCCCTGTAGAGGGCGGTGTGTGTGTGTGTTCCCTGTAGAGGGCGGTGTGTGTGTGTGTGTTCCCTCTAGAGGGCGGTGTGTGTGTGTGTTCCCTGTAGAGGGCGGTGTGTGTGTGTGTTCCCTGTAGAGGGCGGTGTGTGTGTGTGTTCCCTGTAGAGGGCGGTGTGTGTGTGTGTTCCCTGTATTCATGTCTCTTTTGTGCATGTAGAGTATCCCCCTTTCATTTTCTCCCTCCTCTCCCCCTACCCCCCCCAGGGCTCTCCCAGTCTCTCTCTCCCTACCCCCCCTCCCTCCCTACCCCCCACCTCTCTCTCCCTACCCCCCCACCTCTCTCTCCCTACCCCCCCCTTCTCTCTCCCTACCCCCCCCTCTCTCTCCCAGCCCCCCCCACCTCTCTCTCCAGCCCCCCCCACCTCTCTCTCCCAGCCCCCCACCCTCTCTCTCCCTACCCCCTCTCTCTCTCCCTACCCCCCACCTCTCTCTCTCCCTACCCCCCACCCTCTCTCTCCCTACCCCCTCTCTCTCCCTACCCCCCACCTCTCTCTCCCAGCCCCCCCCTCTCTCTCTCCCTACCCCCCCCACCCTCTCTCCCAGCCCCCCACCTCTCTCTCTCCCTACCCCCCCTCTCTCTCCCCCCCCCCTCTCTCTCCCTACCCCCCCCACCTCTCTCTCCCCTCTCTCTCCCTACCCCCCTCTCTCTCCCCCCCCCCCTCTCTCTCCCTACCCCCCCCCACCTCTCTCTCCCTACCCCCCCCTCTCTCTACCCCCCACCTCTCTCCCTACCCCCCTCTCTCTCTCCCTACCCCCCCTCTCTCTCTCCCTACCCCCCCCCACCTCTCTCTCCCTACCCCCCACCTCTCTCTCCCTACCCCCCACCTCTCTCTCCCTACCCCCCCCACCTCTCTCTCTCCCTACCCCCCACCTCTCTCTCTCTCTCTCCCTACCCCCCCTCTCCCTCTCTCTCCCTACCCCCCCCCCTCTCTCCCTACCTACCCCCTCTCTCCCTACCTACCCCCTCTCTCCCTACCTACCCCCACCTCTCTCTCCCTACCCCCCCCCCACCTCTCTCTCTCCCTACCCCCCTACCCCCCCTCTCTCTCTCCTCCCTACCCCCCTCTCTCCCCCCCCCCCTACCCCCCCCTCCCTACCTACCCCCCCTCTCTCCCTACCTACCCCCTCTCTCCCTACCTACCCCCTCTCTCCCTACCTACCCCCTCTCTCCCTACCTACCCCCTCTCTCCCTACCTACCCTCCTCTCTCCCCCTTCCAGCTGAGTGCATTGACCTGGTTGTTCATGTTGAGGTTGGCTCTTGAAGGGACAGGGAGCGAGAGACCGTGTAGTTCCAGCTGCTTCAGCCGCGCTGCCGCCTCTGTTGAAGAAACACGGACACGTCTTTACTATCAGTAACACTCCTGGTGAAGCACACAGAACATTTTACTGCGTAATACATTTCATAGTTCTATTCAGCACGTTCAATAACACCAGTGACCGTCTTTGGTGTACCAAGCCTCCCATAACAAACATCCTGTGTTCGGTAGGCAGGATATTTGCAAGGCAGTGCGCTTCTTTTTGACATTATACAACCTTACCGAACACAACTTCCTTTGCAGGGGGAGTACTTTTAACGAGGCAAGTACTACTACTAAGGTTACCTACTAAACATATGACATGACTGGTGTTATACAGTAAGTCCAGCCTTGGCAGGACTGTGTGAAAGCTCACCGGCAAGAGACACTTTCTCCTCCCCTGTGACGCTGGAGGCGGAGGCAGCCATGCTTAGCCCCGCCTCCTCAGACAGGCCTGCGGTCGCCATGGGAACGGGTGTATGGGTGACGTCATTAACACATGTCTCCAGCAGATCGGCTACGAGTGGCAAGGCCATGCTGCGGACACACACACGAGGACAGATACAGGCATGAGAGGGAGACACTGCTATACAAGCAGAGTTTTTCCAGAGCATTTGATCTGACAACAAAATGAACAACCTCCAGGGTAGTTACTGGGCCCAGGTCCCCCTCCCCCCCCGATCAAGTCACCTGGTACAGAAAGACAGGGTCACAACATGAGTATGACTTACCTGTGAACACTGGATGAGAAAGACGGAAGAGTCTGCCCCACTGTGACAGTTAATGAATGAGGCTCAGAGCCAGCACCATGCACGACTAATCCTGAAATCAACTGACCATATACATAATTACACATGTAAGTCAACAGCTGCTTTATCAGGCCTCGAGTTAGCTCAGGTAACTGTATGGTAATGAGGAAGTAGATTGTTCTCTACATCAAAGAGGGCCTTGACGTGAGACCAGCAGGGTGTAACTTACACTTGGCTGCAGCCTGAGGACAAAGACACTGAAAGCGGAGGGAAATATTACCACCTACTGCCTCAAATCCTGTAGACGTGACACACCACACATCATGTAACACGACAACGGTATCATCTATACAAACTGCATGTAAGGAGAACAACAATGGTCTGAGAACTCTTTACACACAGTTTGGGAGGGAAAGGGAGACTGGTGGGAGAAGGGAGTTGGAGAGGGAGGGAAGGGGATAGAGGGAATAGATAGAGGGGGCGGTGTACTAGCTAGCGGATCACATTCCAAATGTGACTGCAGTGAGATTACAGGCTGAGAGGCTGTGTTTACGCAGGCAGCCCAATTCTAATATTTTTTTCACTAATTAGTCTTTTGAGCAAAACAGATCAGCTCTGAAAAAGATCCGATGTGAAAAGACCAATTATTGGACAAAAGAGCAGAATTGGGTTGCCTGTGTAAACGCAGCCTAAGAGGCTTTGATACAACTGGTTTCAGTTGTCAGAGAGACGACACCTGCCTCTTTCGTAGTAAATAAGATGCTGCCAGCTACTAATAATTACACCTCAGGGACTAGTGACATCACTTGCCATAATACAGCCGAACAGCACTTGTTGCCTCTACAGAATTAACAAACAAGTATACAAATGACTGAGTGCAGTGCACTTTACACTGAAACTATATAAAACAACAACTGCCTACTCACTTCCCATCTGGAGTTGGGCGCTTTATTTCTGTTCTTTATCAGAAGTCTCAATAAATTACAATACTGAGACAACCTTTGTTCACACGACTTAATAATGTAAACAGGAAGTTAATTTAAAATGAAATAAAATAAAAAAATCATTGGTAGAGCTGTGTAAGATTATTGTCAATATATAGAAATAATATAGAATTATTAGACTACATTCAAATTACCCAGCGAGGAGTTTACAGCAAGTACACTGATAGGAATCCATCTTCTATCTGTATTCATAGTTTGTGTATTGACTTTAACACCGATTAAGGCGAGACTGAAACATGTGCAGTACCATAAAACGTACCATAAACAGAGTAAAATCAACAAGGATAAAAACGTGGGTTGAATCAAATCATTGGATGATTGAGAATACACAAAGACAGCCGGCAGCAACATGATATGTAACAGATAAAACAACTGGGGAAGTGACGACAAGAGGAACACCTCATATCCCAGGAAATATCATATAAAGTCATTCTTCAGAGACATAAGTCTTTCAGTCTGTCTATAATTGAACAGAACAGTGGTTCAGTGGGTTCATGTTCCCTCTCTCCTCTTGGTTCCTGTCTACAGACTGGTTTTGGTTTCGGTGGTGTGGGGGGGGTCATGGCAGTGGTTGAGTGAGGAGGAGGAGGAGGAGGAATGGGCAGGAGTAGAGAGAGAATGGTCCAGGTAATGTGGTGTCACTGAGACACACAGAGCTCTGTCTCTTGTTGAGTATTAGCCTAGTGTCCCAGGGTGGGACAGGGGGAAGGTCCAGTGGTGTCCGTCCACTCACCCACATCCAGGAGAAGGGTCAGCATTGCGTGGTGAAAGTGTGAGGCCTGGACAGGAAGGGCGGAGGAGAGGAGAAGACAGGGGGTATGGGGGAAGGAGTCAAAAAGAGGAGTGTGTGGAAGAGAAGGAGTGGCAGAGCAGATGAGGAGAGAGGACTGGAGAGGAGATACAGCCGAACTTACAGAGAAGGACTTGCCTGTATTAGGTGTTCAGTGACTAATCAGCTGTGGGTGACTATTCTTTCTGCCAACTAAAATCCGTGTACCTACCAAGTGCAAGACAGAGGTAAACGGGAGGTCCTGAAGTCAGCATTCCCTTACATGATAGTATTACAACAGCATTGAGAAAGAGAGACCTAACTATGTGCTGTTGAAAATAACTTATGGAGTGATGGAAGGTCCCGATATAATTCACTACAGACATTAAGATGTTGTGACATCACTCCATTATGATCTCAAAGAGACATGAATAGTCGTGACACTCTTTAGAGTGTGGTTGACTAACAACTACATCAGTGGACCAAGCACCACATTTCAAATCACAGATAAAAAAAATATAAAAAAATAATAAAAAATAAAAAAATCGGCAGACCGTAATCTTTCGTGGAAAGTGAGTTAATCTGTCGGGACTGAATGGGATGTGTATGATAAGAGCAGCAGTATTTTGGGTTTTTCCATCACTGGTTAAATTGGACAAATCACAATTTCGCAGGTGTTAGCGTCTTTTGAATTTCGCAGGTGTTAGCGTCTTTTGAATTTCGCAGGTGTTAGCGTCTTTTGAATTTCGCAGGTGTTAGCGTCTTTTGAATTTCGCAAGGGGACATTCGTGGAGCACCTCGTTCCAGTTCCGCTCATCATTCTAGTATTTCTTGAGATCTTCTCCTAACAAGTATGGACCAAGAACTTAATCGAGCAGATGACCAATTACATGAAACTTTAGTTCAGGGTTAGCTGAGATTAGGCAGATAGGAAACATCTCTTCCAATGCTGACCGTTTCACAAAGTCAATGTGTGTGGAGAGTGTTTGTCATACTTATGCATACCTAGGGGATTGCAAAGCTACTGTTTATTTACCGAAGTTAATCAAATCTTCTGCAATTTTGGTAATTAACAGGTACTCTATGGCAATCTATAGTATCTTGGGTCATTTTTATAGAGTATATAGCCTGCTCAAAAAAATAAAGGGAACACTAAAATAACACATCCTAGTTCTGAATTAATGAAATATTCTTATTAAATACTTTTTTCTTTAAATAGTTGAATGTGCTGACAACAAAAATCACACAAAAATTATCAATGGAAATCAAATGTATCAGCCCATGGACGTCTGGATTTGGAGTCACACTTAAAATTAAAGTGGAAAACCACACTACAGGCTGATCCAACTTTTATGTAATGTCCTTAAAACAAGTCAAAATGAGGCTCAGTAGTGTGTGTGGCCTCCACGTGCCTGTATGACCTGGGCATGCTCCTGATGAGGTGACGGATGGTTTCCTGAGGGATCTCCTCACAGACCTGGACTAAAGCATCCGCCAACTCCTGGACAGTCTTTGGTGCAACGTGGCGTTGGTGGATGGAGCGAGACATGATGTCCCAGATGTGCTCAATTGGATTCAGGTCTGGGGAACGGGAGGGCCAGTCCATAGCATCAATGCCTTCCTCTTGCAGGAACTGCTGACACACTCCAGCCACATGAGGTCTAGCATCATCTTGCATTAGGAGGAACCCAGAGCCAACCGCACCAGCATATGGTCTCACAAGGGGTCTGAGGATCTCATCTCGGTACCTAATGGCAGTCAGGCTACCTCTGGCGAGCACATGGAGGGCTGTGCGGCCCCCCCAAAGAAATGCCACCCCACACCATGAATGACCCACCGCCAAACCGGTCATGCTGGAGGATGTTGCAGGCAGCAGAACGTTCTCCACGGCGTCTCCAGACTGTCACATGTGCTCAGTGTGAACCTGCTTTCATCTGTGAAGAGCACAGGGCGCCAGTGGCGAATTTGCCAATCTTGGTGTTCTCTGGCAAATGCCAAACATCCTGCACGGTGTTGGGCTGTAAGCACAACCCCCACCTGTGGACGTCGGGCCCTCATACCACCCTCATGGAGTCGGTTTCTGACCACTTGAGCAGACACATGCACATTTGTAGCCTGCTGGAGGTCATTTTGCAGGGCTCTGGCAGTGCTCCTCCTTGCACAAAGGCGGAGGTAGCGGTCCTGCTGCTGGGTTGTTGCCCTCCTATGGCCTCCTCCACATCTCCTGATGTACTGGCCTGTCTCCTGGTAGCGCCTCCATGCTCTGGACACTACGCTGACAGACACAGCAAACCTTCTTGCCACAGCTCGCATTGATGTCTAACCCTGGATGAGCTGCACTACCTGAGCCACTTGTGTGGGTTGTAGATCTCATGCTACCACTAGAGTGAAAGCACCGCCAGCATTGAAAAGTGACCAAAACATTAGCCAGGAAGCATAGGAACTGAGAAGTGGTCTGTGGTCACCACCTGCAGAACCACTCCTTTATTGGGGGGTGTCTTGCTAATTGCCTATAATTTCCACCTGTTGTCAATTACATTTGCACAACAGCATGTGAAATTTATTGTCAATCAGTGTTGCTTCCTAAGTGGACAGTTTGATTTCACAGAAGTGTGATTGACTTAGAGTTACATTGTGTTGTTTAAGAGTTCCCTTTATTTTTTTGAGCAGTGTAGTATACATTTTTTATATCTGTGTCTATATTGTCCATGGGTTTCTGTCCTTGAAATTCACCAAAATTCTGGTAGTTTACTGGTAAACTTAGAAAGTTTCCAGTAAAATAAATATATATATATATATATATATATCTCGCTTTGCAACCCGCTGAAGAAGCAGGCAACTCTATACCTGTACAACTAGGCTAACCGCTCTTCAAAGACCGCTGAAGAAGGCATGCTAGAGGTGTACTAATCAGAAATCTTAATATTGATGTTCGCAGTACTTCTATAGAAGGTGGATGATGAGGTGTGTATTGATGAGTGTGAAACTGAGGTCAAAGAGGTGGTAACAGGAACATTACACATCAGACAGACATGGAGGACAACTTAACATCAATGAAACATTTTTTTTAAAAGCTACTGTGGCTAATTAGAAACGTGCTTGTTGTTGTCATGCATTTTTGTTAGGTTAGTGGGAAGGCAGGCAGATGATTGGTTAGTGGGAAGGCAGGCAGTTAATGGTAACTGGAGTGATTGGGAGTGTGTTTGGTGGAGGTTAATGAGGGTAAACTGAGGGAGAGAGGAGGTTAGCATGCAGAATCATCCACGGGTTGGGGTGGAGAGGTGTGCAACCTAAAGACCAATTTAACACGACTCCTATGCTTCTGTAAAAGTCTATTTCTTAGCTGAAAACAGAATCGATGACGTTATCTTCAATATCTTCTGAGGTACAGCCAGGAAAGCTAAGCAGTCAGCAAAGAGCCTAAGGAATGTGTCTAGCAGGTCTAGTTCATTGCCAGTAACTTGCACAAACAAATAATCTGATCTCAACATGAATCAATGCAAGAGATTATCAAATTACAGGAAAGAACAAAACCAAAAAAACACTGAAAAACCTATTCAGCGAGTCCGACGTCAGGCTCCCATCAGTATAAACGCAGTCATAATACTGGTCCTTAAAGTCTCTGCTCTGGCTCTGGTCTGTGTCGCAGTCAGATCCACAGGATTAGGAGCAGTGTTACTCCAGAACTCCAGCCAAATCCTTGCCTCATTTATTCATGTGAATTCCCCACTTAACACTGTGCTATTATGGTCACAGCTGCTATTAACACACGGTGAGTAAAAGCTACACGGAGTGTACAAAACATTAGGAACACCCTTCCAAGAGGCTTCTAAATAGTTTCTACCCCCAAGACATAAGGCTGCTGAAGATCTAGTCAAATGGCTACCCAGACTATTTGCATTACCCCCCCATGCTTCACAGTTGGGATGGTGTTCTTCAGCTTGCAAGCATCCCCCCTTTTCCTCCAAACATAACAATGGTCATTATGGCCAAACAGTTCTATTTTTGTTTCATCAGACCAGAGGACATTTCTCCAAACTGTAGTTTGGCTTTTTTATGGCAGTTTTGGAGCAGTGGCTTCTTCCTTGCTGAAAGGCCTTTCAGATTAGGTCGATATAGGACTTGTTTTACTGTGGATATAGATACTTTTGTACCCATTTCCTCCAGCATCTTCAAAAGGTCCTTTGTTGTTGTTCTGGGATTGATTTGTACTTTTCTCACCAAAGTACGTTAATCTCTAGGAGACAGAACGCGTCTCCTTCCTGAGCGGTATGACGGCTGCGTGGTCCCACGGTGTTTATACTTACGTACTATTGTTTGTACAGATGAACGTGGTACCTCCAGGTGTTTGGAAATTGCTCCCAAGGATGGACCAGACTTTTTTCTGAAGTCTTGGCTGATTTCTTTTGATTTTCCCATGATGTCAAGAAAAGACGAACGGAGTTTGAAAGTAGGCCTTGAAATACATCCACAGGTACACCTCAAATGATGTCAATGAGCCTATCAGAAGCTTCTAAACCCATGACATCATTTTCTGGAATTTTCCAAGCTGTTTAAAGGCACAGTCAACTTCGGAACCACTAGAATTGTGATACAGTGAATTATAAGTGAAATAATCTGTCTGTAAACAATTGTTGGAAAAATTACTTGTGTCTTGCGCAAAGGAGATGTCCTAACCGACTTGCCAAAACTATAGTTTGTTAACAAGAAATTTGTGGAGTGGTTGAAAAACAAGTTTTAATGACTCCAACATAAGTGTATGTAAACTTCAGACTTTCAACTGTACCTGCATATAACCCTCTACTACACCACTGATGGGGAACAGGCCTAGATCCAGGGAGGATGGTGTGCCATTATCTTCAGTTCCACAGCCTGATCTGATCGCATGACAACGTGAGAGTCTCTTCCCTGGCCTGTGTGAAGTGGCTCTGAAGAGATCTTCTGGTCTAAAGATCTTCTGGCCTAAAGTAAACTTTCATTAAATCGTAATCGCCAGCTGGCAGAGACCTTCAAGCTTGTTCACTCAGTGCCATGAAATATGCACCCAGTGTGATTTAAGCGTTTATAGGTTGTGGGCTGACATTTTGATCTATCCTCAGTGGCTGCTTTAATCAAATCAAACAACTAGCCTACAGTACTGCATTATCATTATAATCAAGTTTGTTTTTCATTACTCTTCCTCATATGGCTAGGGAGGGAGACGAGAAGTGAAATAAGGACTCAAATGGTAGATATAATCTCAGCCAGGTACTGAGCCAATAAGGGAAAAGGATTGAACAACGTGTAGGGAGGATACAGTACCATTAGTAGATCACAACAAGTGGTGGTCGTGAAAACGGGACAGAGGCCAAAGGTCACCTGAGTATTTGGGTTGGTATTGAAGGAGGATCAATGCAGAGAGCAACCATTACCATGGATGAAGATAATTTGTTTACCCCAGGAGAAAGTTCCCAGCCCTGAATCACAGGACCCAGTTCCCAGCCCTGAATCACAGGACCCAGCTCCCAGCCCTGAATCACAGGACCCAGCTCCCAGCCCTGAATCACAGGACCCAGCTCCCAGCCCTGAATCACAGGACCCAGCTCCCAGCCCTGAATCACAGGACCCAGCTCCCAGCCCTGAATCACAGGACCCAGTTCCCAGCCCTGAATCACAGGACCCAGCTCCCAGCCCTGAATCACAGGACCCAGCAGGACCAAGATAACTTAATTGGTTGAAGCAGAACTCCAGATAACTTGGAGGGTACATACCTTGCCTTATGAAAAGGTCTGTTTGGCTTCAGTACATCATACTAGAACAAAAAAGGTAGAGCTTAAAAATGGGGATTTCTCTTAAAAGGAACACAGCTTCAAGGTCAACGAAATACAGGAAACCGTTTATTTTTAATATGTCAGGAATTTGAAAGGCAGACAGCCTTCATTGCAAAGTCATCCTCTGGGGAACAAGTTTTAGGAGAGAAGAGAGAGGGGGCTGAGGAAAAGGATGGGGTATTTCCTAAAAAAGAGAGTTTGTTGTTTCCACCCCAGCAGGGGTCATGGCCACCACCAACGCAGCAGTAGCTGGACTACAACCACTATCCGTCTACTCCGTGTCATAACACACTGTCAAACATGCACCACCACCCCCCAGATCCCCATCACATTCTAGTCACTCAGTGTACCTCTACACACTCACCAAACCACCACCACCCGACGTCCTGAGAGCTCCAGGGTGAGCGTAATGTAGCCAGGGTCACGTTCACTAGGGCACGCCATGGAAAACGCTTCAAAACATTTTGCAACGGAAAACAAAAATGTGTTTCTCTTATTTAACAAGTCCAGTTAATCCCACCACTGTTTCAGTCTAATTTATTCAGTTTGGTGCTTAATGAACACGACCCAGGGGGCCTAGTGGTTAGAAGGTTGGGCCAGTAACCAAAAAGTTGCAAGATCGAATCCCCGAGCTGACAAGGTAAAAAAAATCTGTCGTTCTGCCCCTGAACAAGGCAGTTAACCCACTGTTCCCAGGGCGCCGAAGATGTGAATGTCAATTAAGGCAATCCCCCGCACCGCTCTGATTCAGCGGGGTTGGGTTAAATGCGGAAGGCACATTTAAGTGTCTCCCCATCTGCCTGGTCACTAGCTGTTGCAGAGCAGGCACTAGGCAGAGCCACTACGCGCGTCCACAATGGCACCTTATTCCCTCCATAGCCCACTACTCTGGGTGTGATTTGGGATGCTGCCTCTGTGTTCTCTACCCAGTACCCACTGCCCACTGCAGTGCCACCCACTGCACTGCCCCAGTGCCACCCACTGCACTGCCCCAGTGCCCCCCACTGCACTGCCCCAGTGCCCCCCACGACCAGCAGGATGACCAGATTAGGCTGCTTAATGCTCTTATGGCATTAGAACAGAGAGCGCCTCACCTCCTCTTCTCCGATTGGCCACCGCCAGGACTCCTGGGGAGGGTTTCGATTTTCATAGGTCTGCTGGTGGAGCCTGAGGATGCAGGGCTGACCACGGGCAGGGACCAGGGGCTTCTGATGTAGAGGGGCTGGGGGGGAGAGACAGGGGTTAGGTCTGATGTGGAGGGGCTGGGGAAGAGACAGGGGTTAGGTCTGATGTGGAGGGGCTGGGGGGAGACAGGGGTAAGGTCTGATGTGGAGGGGCTGGGGGGAGACAGGGGTAAGGTCTGATGTGGAGGGGCTGGGGGAGACAGGGGTTAGGTCTGATGTGGAGGGGCTGGGGAGAGACGGGTTAGGTCTGATGTGGAGGGACTGGGGGAAAGACAGGGGTTAGTTCTGATGTGGAGGGGCTGGGGGAAACCGAGACGGGTTAGGTCCGTTCGGCTATTTGAATATTAAAATAACTGTGCCCATCCCTAACACTGATTCTTCCAAGTCCTGAAATAAAAAAATCATGTTGAATTGAGATTCTCCATAGATTCTCCATAGGAAGTGCTTCCCAGTCCAAGACCAGGCTTAATATGTGCCTGGGAAACTGTCACTAGAGTCAGTCGGGCTCAAGGAAAGCAGAGCAACATACCTTGGCATCTGTGTTGGGGCTCATTCCGTTGTTGTGACTGGTAATGAGAGGAGAGAGAACTCAACGGACATGATTGTTTTTTTAACCTTTGACCTTTCAGCCTTAAGAGCTTATGTTGATGTAACCCTGAAGCAAATTACATTCCACCCTTGTTTTTCACAGAAGACATGGCTGCCACGGAGGACTCATGTCCTTGTCAGAGCACTATGCCTTTGATTAATCACTCATCGCTACGGCGATGCACGTGAAGTGAGTGATGACGACATCACTGCTAACTACCTAAGTAACCCACACACATGATTTAACCATTGTGATTCAGTGAGCATGACGAATGGTAAGAAGGGGACGTCAGACTGACTTTTATAATTACCCCCTTCTCTCCGTGACATTTAACATTACTCATTCACAACGCTTTACTGCTGTGATGTAAAAAGGTCACCTGCTGAAAGAGCAGAGTAGTGTGCGCACACACACACACACAGAGAGAGAGAGATCTAGAAGTTCTTGCAGCAGACAGCACAGTGTGGAGAGAACTGTGTGATAACCAGTGTACTCCTCTCACAGCACACGGGAGAGAAAGGCAAGCCTGGAGGAGGATACAAACCAGAGGGTACTACAGACTGTGAGAGGGCCTCTGATATTAATCTAGTCCAAAATCAGATCACATTTTATTTGTCACATGACCAGAAAATTACAGGTGTAGACTTTACTGTGAAACACTTACGCGCCCTTTCCCAACAATGCAGAGAAAAAAATATAGTGTCTGTCTCTCTCTGTGTGTGTGTGTCATGTTTATCATATTGAGATGAGTCTAACAACAACAGGAAACAGATATGTATACATCAACAGCTTGAAATTAATCAATCAGTGATCAGTGCCCATCCCAAACATTTAGTAACAAAACATTCCCTTTAATAAACATTTTCAAATATCTAATATATATATATATTTTTTTTACATTGGGGGGTGTACTTACTCCTGGGGTTTGTTGGCTCCTGGGAAATAAGAGAAAGAACATATAAATGAGTAATTATGATGTGTAAGGAGTATATTAAACAGTGTGTGTCCACCCACCCCGGTTCATCATGGTCCTCCTGGAATAGCGTCGGCTGGGCCTCCTCTCAAACGATGCTGACCTCCTGGCTTTGTTGCCCTTGGTGGTCTGGTACTCAGTCTTCCCACTGAGGACAACAGGGTCATATTCATTAGCGTACAATGTAGCAAAACAGTTTGCTTACGGGAAATGAAAACAAGCATTTCCTATTGGACAGGTTAAGGTAGCCCCCCCCCCACACACAATTTCGGGCCTGTTTGATTCTGTTTCGTTCCTAGTGAATACAACCCAGAACAACAGACAGGAAGGAGGAGGGGGAATGAAACCAAACAACCCGCCACCAGGCAGGGGACAATCAGGCAGTGAGTCTGCCCAGTGAAGCCTGAACACAGGCAGGCAGGGAGAGGGAGGGAGGGCCTCCCTGGCAATCAGACCACCAGGATTCACATACTGACTGGAACTTTTGTTGGGGCTCAGGACCAACACTGGGAAACAGTTTGGCAAATGACTTGAACATATAGAAAATCCTTAGCTAGAACTGGGCTGAAGGGAAAGCTTGTATTCAAACAGACAAGCCTTGGAAAATATGCAAATGTGGTAGTTTCAAGGAGAACAAGAGGGGGTAATTGGAGTCAAGTTTGTGGAGGAGACACTTCAGCTAGAATGAAAAGAAGAAGATCACATGAAAACACAGAAGGCAAAGAGATTCCTTCATCTCTGGTAACGGTTGAGGTTTTACTAGTTTGCCACACGGTCAGGATGGAAACACGCCTGGCCCTATGGAATATAGCCAAGAACTTGATTATAGTAGCTACTGCTGGGCTACGTCAGAGGAAAAAGAGACGTGGAGGGTGCAGTGTACCGTTTTGTATCTCCTCCCATCCTTCCACCCCAGTCCCCAGCTCCCCCTCCTACCCCCAGGGTGGCCTTCAATGCTCAACCCCCCCGACAAGGTGTTGGGACACGGGACTGACCCCTGCTGAACTCTGTGGTCATCCAAAAAGAAATACGCCATCTTATAACAACAAGGCCCTAAAGAGAGCCTGAGCTGCTGTTTCAGCAGTCTGTTGTTTACACTGCAGCAAGACAAGCTATTTTTACATAACGGGACAAGTTGAAAGTTCTAACGAGTTTCATTAGGCAGTTAAGCTTAAATGTGAGCACATGGTCAGTTAAATCCTATTAAAATTATAATCTGTGGATTTGTCTAATGTGCACATTTTTTGAGTTTTAAAAAGCATTACAATAATGAACTGGGGATTGAATTGTATTGGGGCATTGTGTAGAGACTTGTGCAGAGTGGAGTGAATAATGTAGTGTTAAGTGTAGCAGTACTGTCATCATGGTGAGGAGTAATATGCAGATGGTAGTATACTTCAGAGTGTAGTGTACACATGCTGCTCAATAGATACCTGTAGCGGAAGCGTGACCCCATGCGGATGAACCCAGAGCGCGCTGAGCCCTTCTGGACGGGGCCGCGGAGCCGGAAGAAAGCATGGTGTTCCACAGCACACTTCCACAGGTGCTTACAAGCCTTGGGGTGGTCCATACGGAACACAAACGTGTGCTGCTGCTCTTTGCCCTGAGACGGAGAGACAGAGAGAGACAGAGAGAACATCCCCTGTATTATTAAAAACAGGGGACAAAGGGGGAACACTTATACATGAAACCGTACAATGCCTAAAAAGTGGTTAGGATGTTTTTGGGGCTTTGGGTCCTGGGCCCTAGAAACTAGACCATGATCTAATTGGTTATTACGGCTCCAGAGACATGCTAATTAAACCAGTCAAGACTTAGTACAATGTAATATACTGAGTGTACGACACATTATGAACACCTGCTCTTTCCATGACATAGACTGACCAGGGGAATCCAGGGGAAAGCTATGATGCCTTATTGATGTCACTTATTAAATCCACTTCAAATCAATCCGTGTAGATGAAGGGGAGGAGACAGGTTAAAGAAGGATGTTTAAGCCTTGAGACATGGATTGTGTATGTGTGCCATTCAGAGGGAGAATGGGCAAGACAAAGGATTTAAGTGCTTTTGAACAGGGTATGGTAATAGGTGCCAGGCGTACCAATTTGTGTCAAGAACTGCAACGCTGCTGGGTTTTTCATGCTCAACAGTTCCCTGAATGTTTCAAGAATGGTCCACCACTCAAAGGACATCTAGCCAACTTGACACAACTGTGGGAAGCATTGGAGTCAGCTTCGACACCTTGTAGAGTCCATTCCCCAACAAATTGAGGCTGTTCTGAGGGCAAAAGGGAGGGTGTAACTCAAAATTAGGAAGGTGGTTAGTTTATATTTCTCTTAAAATTCAGATGAAAATGTATATTCAAGGGTTTTTCTTTTTACTAGATGGTTTGGGATGAGTTGGACCGCAAAGTGAAGGAAAACCAGCCAACAAGTGCTCAGCAATATGTGGGAACTCCTTCAAGACTGTTGGAAAAGCATTCCAGGTGAATGTGGTTGAGAGAATGCCAAGAGTGTGCAAAGCTGTCATCAAGGCAAATAGTGGCTATTTAAATCATCTAAAAAATATTTGGATCTGTTTAACACTTTTTTGGTTACTACATGATTCCATATGTGTTATTTCATAGTGTTGATGTCTTCACTATTATTCTACAATGTAGAAAACAGTAAAAATAAAGAAAATCCTTTGAATGAGCAGGTGTTCTAAAACACTGGACCGGTAGTGTACAACAATCTTATACCCCACTTTCCTAGCTCAAATTATAGCCAAGCACAGACAGAGCAGGCGAGAGAGCGCGAGAAGAGGCTGCTTCATGTCATTAACTTGCTCATTATTACAATTTTCCATCAGACCTCAATGAGGCAAATTAAATCCCTTCTCGTGTCCTATTCGGTTATGCCAGCGTAGCGACATTCTCAGCAGTGCTCTGTCCTGCTGCTAGCCAGCCCGCTCAGTACACTACAATCAGTCTTGTCCAGCGCTCAGCTAACAGTGCTTAAATTAAGACACAAGAGCAGAGTACAGAGATACAAAGAGAACACCACACATTCACATGTAGGATTAAGGTAGAAGAATTCAGGGAACTTTCAATAAATTCCCTGGGTTTTTCAGAAATGCTGGTTTGAGGATTCCAGATTTCCTGCTTATTCTTCCCTATTCCGGGAACAACCAACCGGGATTTCAACCCTAGGCAGGATTAAGACTTCAACAAAGTCATCAGGAGAGGACAACCAGAACACCTTTGAGTGTGCACACACAGAAACCCCCCCACACACACGATTAGTAAAATGGCCCAAAGTCAAGACCCTGGCCACATTCCGATGGTGCAACATAGTTCACACATTCCAAGTGGTCACCTGTCAGACTGGCTGAGCAACAGTCCAGAGTAGCTTCATAAATCATGACTTTAATTAGTCTACTCCAGGGGGCAACTAGGCAACTAGGTTCAGCTGCAGGCCAATTTTTGTCAGAGCGAATGGTGGGGGGCCGGATAATAATGAGAATAATTTGTACACTGCAAATTGACCACAACTAAGCCCAAAAAGAGAATGTATATGAAAATGAAATCATTATATACCTTGATTACATTGAGACACAATCAAGTCTATACAATTTATTTTGTGGGAATACTTAGGAACAGAAGTTAAAGTTAAACTCATTCTTCACGTAATTCCTGTTGCCAATCCCTGGTCTACTCTGACCCATTACACAACTATATGTCTGGTCAACCAGTCTCCCTCGCTCCCTGCCCCGTCTCCCATTCTCCCTCCCTGCCCAGTCTCCCAGTCGCTTCCAGTCCCCCCCCCCCCTCCCTTCCTCCCTCCCATCCTCCCCACCCTGCCCAGTCTCCCTTCCTCCTCCCTCACCCTGCCCAGTCTCCCTTCCTCCCTCGTCTCCCCCTGCCCAGTCTCCCTTCCTCCCCGCCCTGCCCAGTCTCCCTTCCTCCCCTCGCCCTGCCCAGTCTCCCTTCCTCCCTCGCCCTGCCCAGTCTCCCTTCCTCCCTCGCCCTGCCCAGTCTCCCTTCCTCCCTCGCCCCGCCCAGTCTCCCTTCCTCCCTCACCCCGCCCCGCCCAGTCTCCCTTCCTCCCCCGCCCCGCCCAGTCTCCCTTCCTCCCCTCCCCGCCCAGTCTCCCTTCCTCCCCGCCCCGCCCAGTCTCCCTTCCTCCCCGCCCAGCCCAGTCTCCCTTCCTCCCCGCCCAGCCCAGTCTCCCTTCCTCCCCGCCCAGTCTCCCTTCCTCCCCGCCCAGTCTCCCCCTACCTCCCCGCCCCGCCCAGTCTCCCCGCCCTGCCCAGTCGCCCTTCCTCCCCGCCCAGTCTCCCTTCCTCCCCCCCGCCCTGCCTCCCTCCCCCGCCCAGTCTCCCTTCCTCCCCAACCCGCCCTTCCTCCCCCCCCGCCCTGCCCAGTCGCCCTTCCTCCCCACCCCGCCCTGCCTCCCTTCCCTTCCCCCCGCCCAGTCACCCTTCCTCCTCGCCCCGCCCTGCCTCCCTTCCTCCCCGCCCAGTCACCCTTCCTCCTCGCCCCGCCCTGCCTCCCTTCCTCCCCGCCCAGTCACCCTTCCTCCTCGCCCTGCCCAGTCGCCCTTCCCAGTCGCCCTGCCTGCCCTGCCTTCCCCCCCCGCCCCGCCCAGTCTCCCTTCCTCCCTCGCCCCGCCCAGTCTCCCTCCCTCCCCCCCGCCCGCCCAGTCTCCCTCCCTTCTCCCTTCCCCCCGCCCGCCCAGTCTCCCTCCCTTCCCCCCCCGCCCCGCCCAGTCTCCCTCCCTTCCTCCCCTCGCCCTGCCCAGTCTCTCTCCCTTCCTCCCTCGCCCTGCCCAGTCTCTCTCCCTTCCTCCCTCGCCCTGCCCAGTCTCTCTTCCTTCCTGCCCCCTCTCCCTTCCCTGCCCAGTCTCTCTCCCTTCCTCCCTCGCCCTGCCCAGTCTCTCTCCCTTCCTCCCTCGCCCTGCCCAGTCTCTCTCCCTTCCTCCCTCGCCCTGCCCAGTCTCTCTCCCTTCCTCCCTCGCCCTGCCCAGTCTCTCTCCCTTCCTCCCTCGCCCTGCCCAGTCTCTCTCCCTTCCTCCCTCGCCCTGCCCAGTCTCTCTCCCTTCCTCCCTCGCCCTGCCCAGTCTCTCTCCCTTCCTCCCTCGCCCTGCCCAGTCTCTCTCCCTTCCTCCCTCGCCCTGCCCAGTCTCTCTCCCTTCCTCCCTCGCCCTGCCCAGTCTCTCTCCCTTCCTCCCTCGCCCTGCCCAGTCTCTCTCCCTTCCTCCCTCGCCCTGCCCAGTCTCTCTGCCCCTTCCTCCCTCGCCCTGCCCAGTCTCTCTCCCTTCCTCCCTCGCCCTGCCCAGTCTCTCTCCCTTCCTCCCTCGCCCTGCCCAGTCTCTCTCCCTTCCTCCCTCGCCCTGCCCAGTCTCCCTCCCTTCCTCCCTCGCCCTGCCCAGTCTCCCTCCCTTCCTCCCTCGCCCTGCCCAGTCTCCCTCCCTTCCTCCCTCGCCCTGCCCAGTCTCCCTCCCTTCCTCCCTCGCCCTGCCCAGTCTCCCTCCCTTCCTCCCTCGCCCTGCCCAGTCTCCCTTCCTCCCTCGCCCTGCCCAGTCTCCCTCCCTCCCTGGTTTCCTTTTTCTTGTGGCAACAGGTCACAAATCTTGCTGCTGTGATGGCACTGTGGAATTTCACCCAGTAGATGAGTTTTATCAAAATTGAGTTTGTTTTTGAATTCTTTGTGGGTCTGTGCAATCTGAGGGAAATATGTCTCTCTAATATGGTCATACATTTGGCAGGAGGTTAGGAAGTGCAGCTCAGTTTCCACCTCAGTTTGTGGGCAGTGTGCGTATACTTTTAGGTGGTTGTAGAATTGAACGTCTCTTTTCTGGATTTTGATGATTATCGGCCTAATTCTGCTCTGCATGCATTATTTGGTGTTTTACGTTGTACACGGGGGATATTTTTGCAGAATTCTGCATGGAGTCTCAATTTGTTTTTTTCCCCCAGACCTCACAACCATGAAGGGCAATGGGTTCTATAACTGATTTAAGTATTTTTTGGAAGATCCTAATTGGAATGTCGAATTTTATGTTCCTTTTGATGGCATAGAATGCCCTTCTTGTTTTGTCTCAGGTAACTTCCACAAAGCTGTGAATGAGCTGAGGTGCTGCTGTTTAGGCCGAGGTATGTATAGTTTGTGTGCTCTAGGGAAACAGTGTCTAGATGGAATTTGTATTTGTGGTCCTGGCGACTGGACCTTTATGGAAAACCATTATTTTTGACTTACTGAGATTTACTGTCAGGGCCCAGGTCTGACAGAATCTGTGCATAAGATCTAGGTGCTGCTGTAGGCCCTCCTTGGTTGGTGACAGAAGCACCAGATCATCAGCAAACAGTAGACATTTGACTTCAGATTCTAGTAGGGTTAGGCCGGGTGCTGCAGACTTTTCTAGTGCCCTCGCCAATTTGTTGAAGAGGGTGGGGCTTAAGCTGCATCACCCCACAGTCTGTGGAAAGACATTTGTTTTTTTGCCAATTTTAACCCCACACTTGTTTGTGTACATAGATTTAATCATGTTGTATGTTTTTTTTCCCCCAAACACCACTTTCCATCAATTTTGTATAGCAGACCCTCATGCCAAATTGAGTTGAAGTTTTTTTTTTTAAATCAACAAAGCATGAGAAGACTTCGCCTTTAGTTTGTTTGTTTGTTTGTCCATTATGGAGTGCAGGGTGAATACATACTCTGTTGTATGGTAATTTGGTAAAAATCCAATTGACATTTGCTCAGTACATTGTTTTCACTGAGAAAATGTACGAGTCTGCTGTTAATGATAATGCAGAGGATTTCCCCAAGGTTGTATATTGATGCATATCCCACGGTAGTTATTGGGGTCAAATTTGTCTCCACTTTTGTGGATTAGGGTGTTCTGTCCTTGGTTCCAAATATTGGGGAAGATGCCAGAGCTGAGGATGATGTTAAAGAGTAAGTATAGCCAATTGGAATTTGTTTTTGGGTTGGAGGTTTTGTATTTTGTCTTGTAGTTCATTCAAGGTAATTGGAGAATCCAGTGGGTTCTTACAGTCTTTAATAGTTGATTCTGAGATCTGTATTTCATCATGTATGTGTTTTCACTGTTTGTTCTTGTTTAGCGGTTTCCAATTTTTCCTGAAGTGGTTAGATTCTATGGATTGTTCAATTACATTGAGCTGATTTCTGATTTTCTTCGGCTCACTCACTGACGAGTAGGGACCATGGCTACCCCAGGTTGTGTGTGTGTGAGAGATAGTAGGGACCATGGCTACCCCAGGTTGTGTGTGTGTGAGAGATAGTAGGGACCATGGCTACCCCAGGTTGTGTGTTTGTGAGAGATAGTAGGGACCATGGCTATTCCAGTGTGTGTGTGTGTGTGAGAGATAGTAGGGACCATGGCTACCCCAGGTTGTGTGTGTGTGAGAGATAGTAGGGACCATGGCTATCCCAGTGTGTGTGTGTGTGTGTGTGTGAGAGATAGTAGGGACCATGGCTATCCCAGGTTGTGTGTGTGTGAGAGATAGTAGGGACCATGGCTATCCCAGGTGTGTGTGTGTGTGAGAGAGATAGTAGGGACCATGGCTATCCCAGTGTGTGTGTGTGTGTGTGTGTGTGTGAGAGAGATAGTAGGGACCATGGCTATCCCAGTGTGTGTGTGTGTGTGTGTGTGTGTGAGAGAGATAGTAGGGACCATGGCTATCCCAGTGTGTGTGTGTGTGTGTGTGTGTGTGTGTGTGTGAGAGAGATAGTAGGGACCATGGCTATCCCAGTGTGTGTGTGTGTGTGTGTGTGAGAGAGAGATAGTAGGGACCATGGCTATCCCAGTGTGTGTGTGAGAGAGAGAGATAGTAGGGACCATGGCTATCCCAGTGTGTGTGTGTGTGTGTGTGTGAGAGAGATAGTAGGGACCATGGCTACCCCAGTGTGTGTGTGTGTGTGTGTGAGATAGATAGTAGGGACCATGGCTACCCCAGTGTGTGTATGTGAGATAGATAGTAGGGACCATGGCTACCCCAGTGTGTGTGTGTGTGTGTGAGAGAGTAGGGACCATGGCTATCCCAGTGTGTGTGTGTGTGTGTGAGATAGTAGGGACCATGGCTATCCCAGTGTGTGTGTGTGTGTGTGTGTAGTAGTGTGTGCTATGTGTGTGTGTGTGTGTGAGATAGTAGGGACCATGGCTATGTGTGTGTGTGTGTGTGTGTGTGTGTGTGTGAGAGAGATAGTAGGGACCATGGCTATCCCAGTGTGTGTGTGTGTGAGAGATAGTAGGGACCATGGCTATCCCAGTGTGTGTGTGTGTGTGTGTGTGTGTGAGAGATAGTAGGGACCATGGCTATCCCAGTGTGTGTGTGTGTGTGATAGTAGGGACCATGGCTATCCCAGTGTGTGTGTGTGTGTGTGTGTGTGTGTGTGTGTGAGTGAGTGGAGTGGAGTGGAGTGAGTGAGAGTGAGAGAACCATGGCTACCCCAGTGTGTGTGTGTGTGTCAGAGTGGGGACCATGGTTTCCCCAGTGTGTGTGTGTGTGAGAGAGTAGGGACCATGGCTGGCTTCCCCAGTGTGTGTGTGTGTATGACAGAGTAGGGACCATGGCTACCCCAGTGTGTGCGTCTCTCTCAGAGTAGGGACCATGGATACCCCAGTGTGTGTGTGTGTGTCTCTCATAGTAGGGACCATGTCTACCCCAGTGTGGAGTAGGGTTGGTTTATTACCTCTTCTGTCTCCTGAGCCTCTTCTCCATCCTCCTCCACCACCACCAGGGTCAGCTTGCTCTTCTTAAAGTCTAGACGGGTGATCTTGGGCCTGGGGGACAGACACACACACTAGTGTTTCAGATACAACAGGTGTAAGATGTTTTCCAGTTGTTCTGTTAAAAAACAAGGACATCCTTACTATCCTGACTATCTATTGACACAGGGCTTTGTCCATTGGAAAGTGAACGCACCAGCAGAGTTAGGAGCTTAAATGTGCTCTTACCAGAAGAACAGGCCTATCTTGGTCTCTCCCTCAAACACCAGCACTCCAGTGGGAGTCAGTCCTAACTGGTATTCATTACCATCTCGAGCCTGGAGGGGAAAGAGGACACACCCATTCAGCGCAGTATTCCTGTTTATGTTTGTCACCGTCGTTAAATCGTCACTATGTCGTCACACTGTCGCAATTGTAAATGAGAACTTGTTCTCAACTTGCCTACCTGGTTAAATAAAAGGTGAAATAAATCAAATTTAAAAAACTAGCGCACTGCGTTTCCCTTTTTACAGTCACATCATTTAGCAGACGCTCTTATCCAGAACGACTAACAGTAGTGAGAGCAAACGTCTTCACACTGCTCCCCCGTGGGAATCAAACCCACAACCCTGGCATTGAAAGTGCCATGCTCTACCAGGTGAGAGACACAGGACCAGTACAGCACGTTCTGTTCTCCTCACCTTGACCATGTGCATGTCCACACCATACATCTCCAGCCACTTGGCTTTGTTCAGGTAGTTAATCTCTGCCTGCGATGGCATCTGGCCTCTGGGATGGAGCAGAGGGAGAAAATACAGAATACTGGGTTGAACAGGAGATGGGGTGTGTATGATGTGTCTCTATGTGTGTGTGTCTATGTATGCATGTGTATTTGATGTGTGTCTCTATGTATGTATGTATGTGTGTGTGTGTGTGTGTGTGTGTGTGTGTGTGTCTATGTATGCATGTGTATTTGATGTGTGTCTCTATGTATGCATGTGTGTGTGTGTGTGTATGATGTGTCTCTATGTATGCATGTGTGTGTGTGTGTGTGTGTGTGTGTATGATGTGTCTCTATGTATGCATGTGTATGTGTGTGTGTGTGTGTGTGTGTGTGTATGATGTATGATGTGTCTCTATGTATGCATGTGTATGATGTGTCTCTATGTATGCATGTGTATGTGTGTGTGTGTGTATGATGTGTCTCTATGTATGCATGTGTATATGATGCATGTCTCTATGTATGTATGTGTGTGTGTGTGTGTGTATATCTGTATGTATGTATGTGTGTGTGTGCTCGCGCAAGAAAGAGAGAGAGACAAGGTCACATACAAAGAATGCTGACTCTTGAGGTGAACCCCAACAGATGATTCTAAACATTAAAAGGTGACATTAACATCTCACCCATGAGGAAGTCATACAAACACAGGAAGCCCATGCATGTGCCCAGGGTTAAAAAACAGACCATGACAATATTGATCCTCACGTAACCTCTGGTCAACCCCGGTCCACACGCTTTAAATCAAGTTCTAAAAATAAGTGCTTAACCCGGCCTGGGAACACCCCCAGCACCCCCAGCACCCCCAGCTTGAGTACATCAAGGGTGATCAGATAATATAGGTGTCCTGTAGTCCATGGATGACCTGCTGTCTGCTCCCCAAGGAGGGTTTAACTAGGTAGGTGAGTAACCAACTACTGGCACCCAAACGCCTGGCCGTAACCCCTGGCCGTAACCCCTGGCCGTAGCCCCTGGCCGTAGCCCCTGGCCGTAACGCCTGGCCGTAACGCCTGGCCGTAACGCCTGGCCGTAACCCCTGGCCGTAACGCCTGGCCGTAACGCCTGGCCGTAACGCCTGGCCGTAACGCCTGGCCGTAACGCCTGGCCGTAACCCCTGGCCGTAACCCCTGGCCGTAACCCCTGGCCGTAACCCCTGGCCGTAACCCCTGGCCGTAACCATTGTAACATAAAGGCTGTATAAGATGGGCAACACAACCTCTAGACATTGGTAACACTTTACACTAGCTTTCATTAAAACATTACCTTGTAAATGATCTATCGATGGTGATCCCATGAAGTGTTACTCAGACATGTGATATCATTGTTTTACCTGCACTCCTTCCAGGTGTTGAAGATGGCCAGCTCCATGGCCTCCGTCTGCTCTGGCATGAAGCGGAACTCAGACACCATGTCCAGAGCATGCTCCGCAGGGTCACAGTCTCCCAGCTCAGCTGGAACACAACAGGTTACATACAGAGTACTTTAAACCTAACCACAACTCAGACACCCTAACCAACCCCAACCCCATGTCCAGAGCATGCTCTGCAGGGTCACAGTCTCCCAGCTCAGCTGGAACACAACCATTGACATGAGTTCTCTGAATCAAATCAAATTTTATTTGTCTCATGCGCCAAATATAACAGGTATATAGACCTTACCATGAAAAGCTTACTTCCAAGCCCTTAATCAACAGTGCAGTTCAAGATAGGTCTCATCGTTGATCAGGCCTACCACTGTTTTGTCTTCTTAATGATGGTGTTGGTGTCGTGCTTGACCACGCAGTCGTGGGTGAATAGGGAGTACAGGAGGGGACTAAGCACGCACCCCTGAGGGGAACCGGTGTTGAGGATCAGCATGGCAGATGTGTTGTTACCTAGGATCCAGTTGCAGAGGGAGGTGTTTAGTCCCAGGGTCCTTAGCTTAGTGATGATCTTCGTGGGCACTATGGTGTTGAACGCTGAGGTTACCTTCACATTCTTGGGCACAGGGACTATGGGGGTCTGCTTGAAACGTGGGTATTACAGACTCTGGAGAGGTTGAAAATGTCAGTGAAGACACTTGCCAGTTGGTTTGTGCATGCTCTGAATACACGCCATGGTAATCTGTCTGGCCCCACGGCCTTGTGAATGTTGACCTGTTTAAAGGATCTTGCTTACATCAGCTACGGTGAGCGTGATCACACAGCCGCCCGGAAAAGATGGTGCTCTCATGCATGCTTCAGTGTCATTTGCCTCAAAACGAGCATAAAAACACATTTAGCTCGTCTGAAAGGCTCGCGGCTGGGTTTCCCTTTGTAGTCCATAACATTTTGCAAGCCCTGCCACATTCGATGAATGTCAGATTGAATCCAACTACACCGGCTCTTAGTCCTGTATTGACGCTTTGCCTATTTGATGGTTCGTCTGAGGGCATAGTGGGATTCCTTATAAGCGTCCGTATTAGTGTCCCGCTCGTTGAAAGCGGCAGCTCTAGCTTTTAGCTCGATGCGGATGTTGCCTGTAATCCATTGCTTCTGGTTGGGATATGTATGTACGGTCATTGTGTGGACGACGTCCTCAATGCACGTATTGATTAAGCTGGGGACTGAGGTGGTATACTCAATGCCTTTGGATGAATCACGGAACATATTCCAGTCTGTGCTAGCAAAACAGTCCTGCAGCGTAGCAGCCGTGTCATCGGACCAATTCTGTATTGAGCGAATCACTGGTATTTCCTGCTTTAGTTTTTGCTTGTAGGCAGGAATCAGGAGGATAGAGGTATGGCCAGATTTGCCAAATGGAGGGCGATCGAGAGCTTTGTATGCGTCTCTGTGTGGAGTAAAGGTGGTCTAGAATTTCTGTTCCTCTGGCTGCACGTTTTCTGGTAGAAATGAGGTAAAACAGATTTAAATTTGCCTGCATTAAAGTCCCAGGCCACTAGGAGCGCTGCTTCTGGATGAGCATTTTCTTGTTTGCTTATGGCCTTATACAGCTAGCTGAGTGCGGTCTTAGTGCCCGCATCAGTTTGTGGTGGTATATAGACGGCTATGAATAATATAGATGAGAACTTTTGGGAGATAGAGTACCTCATGATAAGCTGTAGACCACACTACCTCAGGCGAGCAATACCTTGTGACTTCTTTAACATTAGACATCGCGCACCATCAGTTATTATAGACAAATAGACGCACACCCCCTTGCCCCTCGTCTTACCAGACGTAGCTACTCTGTCCTGGCGATTTACACAGAAAACCAGCTAGCTCTATATTATCCGTGTCGTCGTTCAGCCACGACTTGGTGAAACATAAGATGTTAGTTTTTAAATGTCCCGTTGGTCTCAACCGTAGATCGATCAGTTTGTTTTCCGGTGATTGCACGTTGGCAAATAGAACCGATGGTAATGGTGATTTACTCACTCGCCTACGAATCCTAACATTCCGACCCTCTCCCATGCTAACTCTCCCATGCTAACTTTCTTCACGCGAATGATGGGGATTTGGACACGTTCTACGGAAAGCAGTATATCCTTAGAGTCAGACTCAATAACGAAAAAAATCTTTGTCCAGTTCGAGGTGAGTAATCACTGTTCTGATGTCCAGAAGCTCATAAGAGACGGTAGCAGCAACTTTATGTACACAATTACAGGTTACAAACAATGCGGAAAAAACTAACAAAATAGCACAGTTGGTTAGGAACGGCAGGCATCCCGTCCGGCGCCATTATATATCCTTGTTAAGGCAATTTGCTATCTGGGGTCTGGGCTTGTTTTGCAATAAAAGTGAAGCTAATGAGAACCTGCGGGCATGTGTTGTTCTGCCCCCATCATTTTGGTCACTGACTAAGGACCTATAGATAACCTGCTAGCTATTCATTCAATTTGTACATTTTGAATACTCCCTTTAAAAAGGTTGCCTCCCCCCTCCTTAAATTCCTAAAACCCACTAAAACTCACGAGGACACTAACATTCAAATACATCCAAATCACATTCAAGCCGAGCAAGAGACCTCCAATGACGCCTCACTCTCCTCCTTCCCTAAATAGCAGCATGTAGATAACATCTGACTCTGCAAGCTGGGGGATAAATAGAGCTGCAGTGTGACTCTGCAGGCTGGGGGATAAATAGAGCTGCAGTGTGACTCTGCAGGCTGGGGGATAAATAGAGCTGCAGTGTGACTCTGTAGGCTGGGGAATAAATAGAGCTGCAGTGTGACTCTGCAGGCTGGGGAATAAATAGAGCTGCAGTGTGACTCTGCAGGCTGGGGGATAAATAGAGCTGCAGTGTGACTCTGCAGGCTGGGGGATAAATAGAGCTGCAGTGTGACTCTGCAAGCTGGGGGATAAACAGGGCTGCAGTGTGACTCTGCAGGCTGGGGGATAAATAGGGATGCAGTGTGACTCTGCAGGCTGGGGGATAAATAGAGCTGCAGTGTGACTCTGCAGGCTGGGGGATAAATAGAGCTGCAGTGTGACTCTGCAGGCTGGGGGATAAATAGAGCTGCAGTGTGACTCTGCAGGCTGGGGGATAAATAGAGCTGCAGTGTGACTCTGCAGGCTGGGGGATAAATAGAGATGCAGTGTGACTCTGCAGGCTGGGGGATAAATAGAGCTGCAGTGTGACTCTGCAGGCTGGGGATAAATAGAGCTGCAGTGTGACTCTGCAGGCTGGGGGATAAATAGAGCTGCAGTGTGACTCTGCAGGCTGGGGGATAAATAGAGCTGCAGTGTGACTCTGCAGGCTGGGGGATAAATAGAGCTGCAGTGTGACTCTGCAGGCTGGGGGATAAATAGAGCTGCAGTGTGACTCTGCAGGCTGGGGGATAAATAGGGATGCAGTGTGACTCTGCAGGCTGGGGGATAAATAGAGCTGCAGTGTGACTCTGCAGGCTGGGGGATAAATAGAGCTGCAGTGTGACTCTGCAGGCTGGGGGATAAATAGGGATGCAGTGTGACTCTGCAGGCTGGGGGATAAACAGGGCTGCAGTGTGACTCTGCAGGCTGGGGGATAAACAGGGCTGCAGTGTGACTCTGCAGGCTGGGGGATAAACAGGGCTGCAGTGTGACTCTGCAGGCTGGGGGATAAATAGAGCTGCAGTGTGACTCTGCAGGCTGGGGGATAGAGCTGCAGTGTGACTCTGCAGGCTGGGGGATAAATAGAGCTGCAGTGTGACTCTGCAGGCTGGGGGATAAACAGGGATGCAGTGTGACTCTGCAGGCTGGGGGATAAACAGGGATGCAGTGTGACTCTGCAGGCTGGGGGATAAACAGGGCTGCAGTGTGACTCTGCAGGCTGGGGGATAAATAGAGCTGCAGTGTGACTCTGCAGGCTGGGGGATAAATAGAGCTGCAGTGTGACTCTGCAGGCTAGAGCTGCAGTGTGACTGCAGGCTGGGGGATAAACAGGGATGCAGTGTGACTCTGCAGGCTGGGGGATAAACAGGGATGCAGTGTGACTCTGCAGGCTGGGGGATAAACAGGGATGCAGTGTGACTCTGCAGGCTGGGGGATAAACAGGGACAGGCTGGGGTTAAATAGGGATGCAGTGTGACTCTGCAGGCTGGGGGATAAATAGGGATGCAGTGTGACTCTGCAGGTTGGGGGATAAATAGGGATGCAGTGTGACTCTGCAGGCTGGGGGATAAACAGGGACAGGCTGGGGGTTAAATAGGGATGCAGTGTGACTCTGCAGGCTGGGGGATAAACAGGGATGCAGTGTGACTCTGCAGGCTGGGGGATAAATAGAGCTGCAGTGTGACTCTGCAGGCTGGGGGATAAATAGAGCTGCAGTGTGACTCTGCAGGCTGGGGGATAAATAGGGATGCAGTGTGACTCTGCAGGCTGGGGGTAAATAGGGATGCAGTGTGACTCTGCAGGCTGGGGGATAAACAGGGATGCAGTGTGACTCTGCAGGCTGGGGGATAAACAGGGATGCAGTGTGACTCTGCAGGCTGGGGGATAAACAGGGCTGCAGTGTGACTCTGCAGGCTGGGGGATAAACAGGGCTGCAGTGTGACTCTGCAGGCTGGGGGATAAACAGGGCTGTAGTGTGACTCTGCAGGCTGGGGGATAAACAGGGCTGCAGTGTGACTCTGCAGGCTGGGGGATAAACAGGGCTGTAGTGTGACTCTGCAGGCTGGGGGATAAACTGAAGTGAGGAGAGACTCTGTTATCAGTGATGTGCTCCAGGACTATGGACAGACACCCAGTCTAGCTGCCAAACAGAGTGGAATCTAGCTACGGACTGGACATTCAGATGGTGTTGCATTCCAACCTGAGACATCGTTTGACTCACTGGCCATTTGGCTAGCAGAACAGAATACAGTCTAAAGAATAAAGAGCTGACCCTAAAAACAGTGTGACCGTTTAAGTGTGACTGTTTTGTTTAGGAAGGGCCATTCTGAGTTCTGGCTAACAATAATTGAGAAAAATAGTGGTTTTGCTGTATGTGAAAAGGGGGTGCGTGGAGGATTTCTATGAAAAGGGGAGGGAGCGAGATCGAGAGAGAGGGAGTGTGTGAGTGAGAGAGAACGAAGGAACGAGGGAGAGGGCTGGATTAGGAGGCATTTGTAGAGAGCTGGGCACTAACGAGCTGGCATTTACCCCACAGAGGGGCTGGAAGAGTGGCAGGGAGAGAGAGGCAGGGGTGATCGCTTCCTTTCAGAACAACCCTTGAGTGCTCATTTACAGTTGAAACACTCAGCAAGGACTGCAGCCTCAGCAGTTCTCCAACCCTTTGGAAAGACAGTTCTGGGATGTGGGTACAGGGCTATGTTCCATTTTCCATGAATACTCCACCATGTTAACAGGCTCTGAATACTACTGGGGTGCTGTGGGCTCTCCCTTCTGACAGATTAGATTCCACCCCCTCAGAAAAGTGCAACTCCGTGGATCTCATTCAAGAAGAGTGACAACCACAGCAAGACATTAGACCATCCTAGTTCTTACCTTGCAACGAGAAGGCTGCCAGTTCCACTGCTGTGTCCAAAGGGCATTCTAACCTG
The DNA here is from genome assembly GCF_018296145.1 of Oncorhynchus tshawytscha. NCBI lineage: Eukaryota > Metazoa > Chordata > Actinopteri > Salmoniformes > Salmonidae > Oncorhynchus > Oncorhynchus tshawytscha. Next base: position 40,941,272 of record NC_056454.1, read on the forward strand.
TGATACGAGGAGGAGTGGACAATATATTATTGTCTGGATGCTGTCGTTTTCAACATGGAGGTACAGTCCGCTCTAGGCAAGGAGACTGTCTGAAGAGATCAGTCACAGCTGTTAGACCAGGGAACTACGGAGGTAATACAGTACACTGGATCGAACAGCCTGTGTCTGTCTCCAGAGCTCACGCTCTCTCACACACACTCACAACCCTGTATTATAGGATCACCACACAGACATGACAACTAATCCCCTGTATTGAAAACAGATACTAATATTCACACTACTTATGGATATAAATAATTCCATTCCCCAACATCAATTGTGTAATCCACTACTGTAGCTAAACCTCGTAGCATCTGTACCATGATGCAACAGAACAGATGTAGCCAAAATTAAATGATGTACTTTAGCCTACAGACATCAAATATGTTAAATATAATGAAGCACATGACCACATGAACTATACACTGATCTAATTTACTGTACATCTAATCTACTACAGGAAGAGGACAACTGTTGAGTGCGGAGGGTTACTTACCTGCCACTGAGGAGGTCTTGCTTTAGTTGTAATACAAATAGATATCTGAAGGAACAAAAAAAGGTCAAAAGTCCAGAAAACTGACCAATCAATCCAATGTTCATCAACATAAACGTTCTAAAAACAACTGGTTGATACTAATAACACGACGACGACGACAAGCTGACCTGGTCAACTCCTCGTGCAGGTTGTTGGGTTCTGAGGAGTAGAACTTAACTCTCATGTGAAGGCAGTATGGAGGTCCGACTGCACAGAGAAATAGGGGATGGAAGACCGAGATAAAGGAAAAGAACCCGAGGTGTGAAAGTTGGAATGCCAGTAATGAAATCAATCCATTTCTGTCTGTTACATGAAAGCACCAGTTTATCCATCTGTCATCAGTTTATCCAGTCTACGTCTCTACAGCTCTAGGTCTCCATTGGTACAGAAGGAGACAGTAGAAGAAAATATAGGTTGTGCATCTCCCGTGACTGTTAGGTAAAGAAGAGATACTTACTTTTGACTTGTTTTTTAATGCTTTTTGTAATGTCAAGCCAATGCTGCAAAAGATGAAAAAGACATCTGTGAGGCATGAACAATGTAAGAGGTAGAGGCTGGGGTTTAGGAGAGAGAGCGGTTTCCTCATCGCGCTGTGGCAGAGACCTTCAGTCCTCTTTCACACTCCTCTCCCCCACATTCCTCTCTCCTCTCCCTCCTTCCATGCCCTTCACACCATATCAGCATACACAAGCTGCTGGATCTCTGACAGATAGAGGCACTTCAAAATAACTTTCCCATAAGAAAAACCCTACATTAGAAAACCAAAAGTACGTAAACTGAACGTTGTTATTCAAAATCACTATTCCAGAGAGGAGTTGAGAGTGGCTAATTCTAACCAAAACAAACCCCTTCCAAATGTCTAGTCAGAACAAGGGTGGGTTGTAAATGGTTGTCTGTTCTTACCGGTACTTGTGCAGAGTCCATGAAGCGTAGTCCGAAGTAGTCCTTCTCTACGATGTCCAGATGGTACATGACCTGGTCAAACAGCTCCTCACCCTTGGCTTTTTTCTGACAGGACAGAGAGAGGTCAGAGGTCACAACACAGTCATTAGTCTGGAAGCAATGTCAGCAACCTAATCAATCATTCAACAGACAAGACATTTCACTGGGTTCTCTTTAGTATCTTGATAATTGTTTAATAATTCTGTAGTTCTGTAATTCTGTAATAATTCTGTAGTTCTGTATAACTGTTGCTAAATGGTATTCATTATGGTCAACAATACAAATAGAATGAGCGATTGTAGTGAAGTTTGACTGAGACACCACTGGTGGAAAAGAGAACATATGGATCTGTTTTAGGTGTTTGGTACTCTTCCCTGATATTTCATTCCCCAGACCCGGTGTTGATTTCATTGCCTCTGACTAGAAAACACCAGAAAGAGAGACAAACACTAAGTAGAACACATATTTTTGGCTTCACCCACTTTAAAAACCAGGCATATTGCCATGCTCAGAATCAGACGGAGAGCTAGCCAGTGCTACTCCTGTTTGTAGCCTGCAGCAGTACTAGCTAGTTCACTACACGGCAGGGCCAACTTCAAAACAGCTGGAAGGAAGGACAACCAAACGGAGGTTGCCATGGCAATCTGTTCGAAGGCACCTGCACAGCGAGTCAGTGGCTGGCTCATGTGGGCCCAGTCAGCCTCTCTACTCAACATCCTGACGACACAGCGTCCGGCCTGGAGCCCTGTCCTGTAGAGAGACATCTCTCAGCTAATGACTGATCTACAGTCAGCCTCTCTACTCGACATCCTGACGACACATCACCCGGCCTGGAGCCCTGTCCTGTAGAGAGACATCTCTCAGCTAATGACTGATCTACAGTCAGCCTCTCTACTCGACATCCTGACGACACATCACCCGGCCTGGAGCCCTGTCCTAGAGAGACATCTCTCAGCTAATGACTGATCTACAGTCAGTCGACATCCTGACGACACATCACCCGGCCTGGAGCCCTGTCCTGTAGAGAGACATCTCTCAGCTAATGACTGATCTACAGTCAGCCCTCTACTCGACATCCTGACGACACATCACCCGGCCTGGAGCCCTGTCCTGTAGAGAGACATCTCTCAGCTAATGACTGATCTACAGTCAGCCTCTCTACTCGACATCCTGACGACACATCACCCGGCCTGGAGCCCTGTCCTGTAGAGAGACATCTCTCAGCTAATGACTGATCTACAGTCAGCCTCTCTACTCGACATCCTGACGACACATCACCCGGCCTGGAGCCCTGTCCTGTAGAGAGACATCTCTCAGCTAATGACTGATCTACAGTCAGCCTATTAAAACAAAACGCTGCCACTGACTCCCCCTGTCCTGTCTCACTGGACCAGAGTGGAGAGACACAGCAAAAACAAAAGCCGTGGTTGGCTCGGCCACGCCACCGGGCCGCGGGTTGGCTCGGCCACGCCACCAGGCCGCGGGTTGGCTCGGCCACGCCACCGGGCCGCGGGTTGGCTCGGCCACGCCACCGGGCCGCGGGTTGGCTCGGCCACGCCTGAATGAACAACGCTTATAGAAGGGGAGAAATCAGCCCTTGTAGTGGATGGGAGAGTTCACGTCATCCGTTAGACTGTTTCTTTCGTGAACACAAGCAAAGCATTACTCAGAGGAGACACTCCCAAGTGCTCAAACAAGGGTAACTCACCACACTAAAAGACAGAGATTAATCATAAACAGTTACCACATGCAGCAAAGCCTGCAACAGTATCGCTGAAACCTAACAAACACATTACCGGTTGTGACACTGCTGTAGACATAGATAAAGCACACAGCCACACAACACCCTGCAGGGGAACAAACATTGACATTAGCAGAGAGGACACATGCCTGTCCTGCCCATCTCTGGTCCAGCGTGCTATGCTAGTGTGGTCATGATGAGAGGAGAGGATGGTGCCATTGCACAGTGTTAGCCCCAGCCTGCCGGATGCTCACGCAGGCCCCATGAAGTTGGCATAGCTCACAAAGGAGCCCCGCAGCCAGGGACAATAGACACAAAGCAGCCCCGCAGCCAGGGACAATAGACACAAAGGAGCCCCGCAGCCAGGGACAATAGACACAAAGGAGCCCCGTAGCCAGGGACAAGACACAAAGGAGCCCCGCAGCCAGGGACAATAGACACAAAGGAGCCCCGCAGCCAGGGACAATAGACACAAAGGAGCCATTGTACGCTCCAGTGAACCCCGGGCCTCGCTGCCACACTGTTCACCAGAGGTTTCCAGCCTGCCCGGCCAACTATCTGCCTGGAGACACAGTTACATGTCTAAGGCTGCTCGATGCATGCACGTCAGAGAGCCACTGGGGCAGGACAGAGGGAGGGGACAAGAAACATGGCAGCCCTCCTCCTAACATAGTCTTAAAGCTCAAGGCTCCCTCATTCAGACTGGAGTCCAGTAGCTGTCCGAGGAGAGGTGAATCATCAGGTTCTCCACTGTGCTGCCTGTCTGAAGAGGGAGGAAACCCTTTGGGTGGGCATACCCAAGCCTTCAACCATCTTGGTAAGGGCAATAAACATGCTACGCCACACAGTTTCTTTAAGAGTTATTCTGGACTGTTGACTAGCACTAAAACCTAACTCATTGTTAAATCAGAATGCATTAGGCCTGTTTAGGTAACAACATCAGTTTCTACTGACCAAGTGAGCACAAGTCCCCTCCATGGTATCCTTACAGTGAAAAGGACTGGACAGTGAACATGCAAAGATGTTTCTAAAATAAGTTGAATCATTCATGGTTTTACAAATACCAGCCCTATTGGTCAACATGTTTATTCACTCTGTTTAATCCCACTATTCCAGCTAGTCCCCAGTGTGGCTGCAGGAGCAGCATGCTAGTCAGACATCACACAGAGCATGTAAACAAAGGAACAGCCCATTAGACCCGAAGCTGTCTCAGAACACCAACACCAGGCCTTGACGATTAGAATCACTCAGTGAGTTATTGCCTGGGGAGCCAATCAACAGCCTAAACAGAACATTGGTTAGTGTAAAGGGAAGAAGAACACACAACTAAAAAAAACAGCAGTTCTGCTTTGCTGTGTAACACTTAAAGGGGGAATTTGCAGTAGGTGGAAACAGTAGGTGGAAACAGTAGGTGGAAACAGTAGGTGGAAACAGTAGGTGGAAACAGTAGGTGGAAACAGTAGGTGGAAACAGTAGGTGGAAACAGAGCCACGGCCGCACCACCATTGTTATTGTTGCCGAGCTGACGTCGTGCTGCGTGGTTAGAAAATGCCAGTACACATTGTGCTCTTCTCTTGTGAGTGCAATGATGTCCGAGGAGGGAAAAACAGTGTTTCGTGGTTTACAGGAACTTATTTGTTGTTGAATATCACAGACGGATGTCATCAGGACTCTTAACGGTAGAGATACACAGCCACAGCGAACACCTTATGTACCTTCCCATGAAAATGAAGAAGCTATTCGAAAACTACCCACTGTTTCTCATGTCTGTAATTAAAAGACTCATTCGGTCCTGCACAGCAGCATGAGAGACAGTACTGATGGGACTGAACAAAGACGGTTACATCCAAGTTGAGAAACCTGGGGTGTATTCATTATGTCTCGCAACGAAAACCGTTTAAGAACCAAACAGAGCAGACGGAATGAAATGGAGAGGGACCTACTTGAATTTGTCCAATAGAAACTCTTGTTTTCATTTCAATACTTTTTCCATTTGTACTAAACCTTGTTGCAAAACAATTTACAACAGATGAAACGTTTTGCAACATAATTTGCATAATGAATACACCCCTGAACTCCAAACACTCTTCAGACAAACAGTGCACTATTCCATGTTGTAATAAGTCTCTACCAGCAATGCAAACAGAGGCATTGAAAAACAGAATAAACAAATGGAGAAGCACTGTATAATTAAGCAATAAGGCACAAGGGGGTGTGGTATACATGTCCAATGTACCATGGCTAAGCACTGTTCTTAAGCACGACACAATGCGGAGTGCCTGGATATAGTCGTTAGCCGTGGTATATTGGCCATATACCACAAACTCCTGAGGTGTCATAATGCTATTATAAACATAACTAGAACAGTAAAAAAAATACTAAATCTGGTCATAACCGTGGTATAAGGTCTGTTATAAACTGGGTGATTCGAATGCTGTTCTAATTACGTCGGTAACCAGTGTATAATGCAATAAGGTACCTTGGGTGTTTGTGGTACATGGCCAATAAATACACTCTACCATGGCTAAGGGCTGTATCCAGGGAATCTGTGTTGCGTCCTGCATAAGAACAGCCCTTAGCCGTGGTATATTGGACATATACCCTACCCCCTTGTGCCTTATTGCTTAAATATACCACATCTGTCAGCCAATCAGCATTCAGGGCTCGAACCACCAGGTTTATAAATAGACCTATAGCATTAGTGGAATACCAGAGTGGGATCAAAAGATCAGGTATTCAACTGGATTGACAGCTGGAATGCCTTAGAAATTGTAACCCAGAGAAATAAAAGAGGACATTGAGGGACAAGTCTTCTCACTGGAGAAGAGTATCTCCATTCTAGAGGTCGACCGATTAGGATTTTTCAACACCGATACCGATTATTGGAGGACCAAAAAAAGCAGATAGTGATTAAATCAGACAATTTTATTATTTATTTATTTGTAATAATGACCATTACAATAGTGAATGTATATTATATTAAGTTAAAAATAAGTGTTCAATAAAATCAATTTAGCCTCAAATAAATAATGAAACATGTTCAATTTGGTTTAAATAATGCAAAAACAAAGTGTTGGAGAAGAAAGTAAAAGTGCAATATGTGCCATGTAAAAACGCTAACGGTTAAGTTCCTTGCTCAGAACATGAGAACATATGAAAGCTGGTGGTTCCTTTTAACAGGAGTCTTCAATATTCCCAGGTAAGAAGTTTTAGGTTGTAGTTAAAGGAATTATAGGACTATTTCTCTCTATACCATTTGTATTTCATATCCCTTTGACTATTGGATGTTCTTATAGGCACTTTAGTATTGCCAATGAAGTCATAAACAGCTCAATGCTTGAAGCACAGCGAAGAGCTGCTGGCAAACACACAAAAGTGCTGTTTGAATGAATGCTTACGAGCCTGCTGCTGCCTACCACCGCTCAGTCAGACTGCTCTATCAAATATCAAATCATAAACTTAATAACATAATAACACACAGAAATACAAGTTGTAGGTCATTAATATGGTAAAATCCGGAAACTATTATACTTATTTAGAGATTTTTTAAATTTTTTATTCTTTCAGTGAAATACAGAACCGTTCCGTATTTTATCTAACGGGTGGCATCCATGAGTCTAAATATACCTGTTACATTGCACAACCTTCAATGTGTCATAACTACGTAAAATTCTGGCAAATTAGTTCGCAACGAGCCAGGCAGCCCAAACTGTTGCATATACCCTGACTCTGTGTGCAAGGAACGCAAGAGAAGTGACAATTTCCCTAGTTTAATATTGCCTGCTAACATGAATTTCTTTCAACTAAATATGCAGGTTTAAAAATATACTTCTATGTATTGACTTTAAGAAAAGCTTTGATGTGTCTGGTTAGGTACATTTGTGCAACGATTATGCTTTCTTCGCAAATGCGCTTTGGTTAAATCATCCCCCGTTTGGCAAAGTTGGCTGTCTTTGTTAGGAAGAAATATTCTTCACAGTTCGCAACGAGCCAGGCGGCCCAAACTGCTGCATATACCCTGACTCTGTTGCACAGATTGCAAGAGAAGTGACACAACTTCCCTAGTAATTTATTTTAAATGTTAGCAGGCAATATTAACTAAATATGCAGGTTTAAAAATATATACTTGTGTATTGATTTTAAGAAAGGCGTTGATGTTTATGGTTAGGTACACATTGGTGCAACGACAGTGCTTTTTTCACATGCGCTTGTTAAATCACCCGTTTGGCGAAGTAGGCTATGATTCAATGATAAATTAACAGGCACCGCATCGATTATATGCACCGCAGGACAAGCTAGATAAACTAGTAATATCATCAACCATGTGTAGTTAACTAGTGATTATGTTAAGATTAACATAAGTTAATAAGTTTGATGCTAGCTAGCACCTTACCTTGGCTCCTTGCTGCACTCGCAGTCTCCTCGTGGAGTGCAATGTAATCGGCCATTGATCGGTGTCCAAAAATGCCGATTACCGATTGCTATGAAAACTTTAAAATCGCCCATTACGATGAAATCGGTCGACCTCTACACCATTCACTTGGCTCCTGGTTGTGGGTAGGGCATAGGGTTGGGCAATATGGCTTAAAAATGTAAATAAATGTTTTTCCAACTTCCATTCACGAGATAGACGCAGAGCTGAGTGCCTCAATACAGCATTTAGCTGTGGTATATTAGCCATATACTACAAACCCCCGAGGTGCACAGCACAGGCGCGAAGGAGACCAAAGTCCAAAAAGACAACATGAGACAAACACACATAAAAATTAAAATACCAAGAATACTTGCAATACAGGCATATGGAATATGGAGCAAAAACATACATACAAATTCATTTGATATATCGCTCAGACCTAGTAGGTCATGTGACCAGGTGTGCTGTGGAGGGGTCATGGAATGAATTACCAGTGATCAACAGCACACAGTCCTATACATATACACACACTGGCATGCAGGTCTAATGCCAAGACCGTAGAGGAACTCTCTCAGTAACAGCACACTGAGACTAGGGCAATGAGCTAGTAGCTACCATCTTCTCCACCTCACCCTGAGAACAGGTCCACAACATGACCAGGATCTCAGAGCAATGGAAAGAGCGGGATCTCAGAGCAATGGAAAGAGCGGGATCTCAGAGCAATGGATGGAGCGGGATCTCAGAGCAATGGAAAGAGCGGGATCTCAGAGCAATGGATGGAGCTGGTCACTAAGTACTATACAGCAGAGCCATATGCATGGGAATGGACTGAAACAAGCACCAATGGCACACAGAGAGCATCAGCCTCAGGGCACCTGGCATGACCAAAAACATGTGTCTGCTCTGTCCTTCCATTTAAAATACCTTTTGAAAGCCCTGTACCAAGTATTCCCTCGTTTACTTCCTCATGGGGTGTGCCTTGACATCAGTTGAAACTCAAACAACAGGTTAGAGATTCAGAATCTTTCCCATTGTGTTGTGTGTAAAGTCTCACCGCTAGGTCCACACTGACGTCTGTGCCGTCCAGCATTGACACACAGCAGGTGATGACAGACTTGGAGTCCCCGGCAGCAGGGATGTGTGTGGTGGCCCGCTGGGCCTCTCTCAACCGGGCCTTGTCAGCATGCTTACGGATGGACTGCCGACCCAGCGTCCGGCGGAGGAAACTCAGCATGGTGGGGCCTGGTGAACACTACCTGCACATGCGAGAGAAAGGATTAAATTATACAATCGGTTGAGTTCCTCAATCAGATCGTGATGTTAAAAGGTGGACTGCAGCTTTGTTTGAACTTTTCCCGTTGAAAAGCAATATCACAAGTATACAGTTGAAGTCAGAAGTTTACATACACTTAGGTTGGAGTCATTAAAACTCTTTTTATCAACCACTCCACACATTTCTTGTTAACAAACTGTAGTTTTGGCAAGTCGGTTAGGACATCTACTTTGGCAATGACAAGTATTTTTTCCAACAATTGTATACACACATATTATTTCACTATATCAAAATTCAAGTGGGTCAGAAGTTTACATACACTAAGTTGACTGTGCCTTTAAACAGCTTGGAAAATTCCAGAAAACGATGTCATGGCTTTAGAAGCTTCTGATAGGCTAATTGACATCATTTGAGTCAATTGGAGGTGTACCTGTGGATGTATTTCAAGGCCTACCTTCAAACTCAGTGCCTTTTTCCTTGACATCATGGGAAAATCAAAAGAAATCAGCAAAGACCTCAGGAAAAAGAATTGTAGACCTCCACAAGTCTGGTTCATCCTTGGGAGCAATTTCCAAATGCCTGAAGGTACCAAATTCACCTGTACAAACAATAGTACGTAAGTATAAACACCATGGGACCACACAGCCGGCATACCACTCAGGAAGCAGACAGGTTCCGTCTACTTGCGATGAACATACTTTGGTGCGAAAAGTGCAAATCAATCCCAGAACAGCAAAAAAAATGGTGGATATATTGAAGCAACATCTCAAAACATCAGTCAGGAAGTTAAAGCTTGGTCGCAAATGGGTCTTCCAAATGGACAATGACACCAAGCATACTTCCAAAGTTGTGGCAAAATGGCTTAAGGACAACAAAGTTAAGGTATTGGAGTGGCCATCACAAAGCCCTGACCTCAATCCCATAGAACATTTGTTGGCAGAACTGAAAAAGTGTGTGCGAGCAAGGAGGCCTACAAACCTGACTCAGTTACACCAGCTCTGTCAGGAAACATGGCTAACTGGAGAGACGCAATCCGAAGCGGTGCAGCCAGCGGGTTTCCCCACGCATCGCGCGGACAGAAACAAACATCTTTCTGGTAAGAAGAGGGGCGGGGGCGTATGCCTTATGACTAACGTGACATGGTGTGATGACAGAAACATACAGGAACTCAAATCCTTCTGTTCACCTGATTTAGAATTCCTCACAATCAAATGTAGACCGCATTATCTACCAAGAGAATTCTCTTCGATTATAATCACAGCCGTATATATCCCCCAAGCAGACACATCGATGGCACTGAACAAACTTTATTTAACTCTCTGCAAACTGGAAACGATTTATCCGGAGGCTGCATTCATTGTAGCTGGGGATTTTAACAAGGCTAATCTGAAAACAAGACTCCCTAAATTTTATCAGCATATCGATTGCGCAACCAGGGGTGGAAAGACCCTGGATCATTGTTACTCTAACTTCCGCGACGCATATAAGGCCCTGCCCCGCCCCCTTTCGGAAAAGCTGACCACGACTCCATTTTGTTGATCCCTGCCTACAGACAGAAACTAAAACAAGAGGCTCCCACGCTGAGGTCTGTCCAACGCTGGTCCGACCAAGCTGACTCCACACTCCAAGACTGCTTCCATCACGTGGACTGGGAGATGTTTCGTATTGCGTCAGACAACAACATTGACGAATACGCTGATTCGGTGTGCGAGTTCATTAGAACGTGCGTTGAAGATGTCGTTCCCATAGCAACGATTAAAACATTCCCTAACCAGAAACCTTGGATTGATGGCAGCATTCGTGTGAAACTGAAGGCACGAACCACTGCTTTTAATCAGGGCAAGGTGTCTGGTAACATGGCTGAATACAAACAGTGCAGCTATTCCCTCCGCAAGGCTATCAAACAAGCTAAGCGCCAGTACAGAGACAAAGTAGAATCTCAATTCAACGGCTCAGACACAAGAGGCATGTGGCAGGGTCTACAGTCAATCACGGACTACAGGAAGAAACCCAGCCCAGTCACGGACCAGGATGTCTTGCTCCCAGGCAGACTAAATAACTTTTTTGCCCGCTTTGAGGACAATACAGTGCCACTGACACGGCCTGCAACGAAAACATGCGGTCTCTCCTTCACTGCAGCCGAAGTGAGTAAGACATTTAAACGTGTTAACCCTCGCAAGGCTGCAGGCCCAGACGGCATCCCCATCCTCAGAGCTTGCGCAGACCAGCTGGCCGGTGTGTTTACGGACATATTCAATCAATCCCTATACCAGTCTGCTGTTCCCACATGCTTCAAGAGGGCCACCATTGTTCCTGTTCCCAAGAAAGCTAAGGTAACTGAGCTAAACGACTACCGCCCCGTAGCACTCACATCCGTCATCATGAAGTGCTTTGAGAGACTAGTCAAGGACCATATCACCTCCACCCTACCTGACACCCTAGACCCACTCCAATTTGCTTACCGCCCAAATAGGTCCACAGACGATGCAATCTCAACCACACTGCACACTGCCCTAACCCATCTGGACAAGAGGAATACCTATGTGAGAATGCTGTTCATCGACTACAGCTCGGCATTCAACACCATAGTACCCTCCAAGCTCGTCATCAAGCTCGAGACCCTGGGTCTCGACCCCGCCCTGTGCAACTGGGTTCTGGACTTCCTGACGGGCCGCCCCCAGGTGGTGAGGGTAGGCAACAACATCTCCTCCCCGCTGATCCTCAACACTGGGGCCCCACAAGGGTGCGTTCTGAGCCCTCTCCTGTACTCCCTGTTCACCCACGACTGCGTGGCCATGCACGCCTCCAACTCAATCATCAAGTTTGCGGACGACACAACAGTGGTAGGCTTGATTACCAACAACGACGAGACGGCCTACAGGGAGGAGGTGAGGGCCCTCAGAGTGTGGTGTCAGGAAAATAACCTCACACTCAACGTCAACAAAACTAAGGAGATGATTGTGGACTTCAGGAAACAGCAGAGGGAACACCCCCATCCACATCAATGGAACAGTAGTGGAGAGGGTAGCAAGTTTTAAGTTCCTCGGCATACACATCACAGACAAACTGAATTGGTCCACTCACACAGACAGCATCGTGAGGAAGGCGCAGCAGCGCCTCTTCAACCTCAGGAGGCTGAAGAAATTCAGCTTGTCACCAAAAGCACTCACAAACTTCTACAGATGCACAATCGAGAGCATCCTGGCGGGCTGTATCACCGCCTGGTATGGCAACTGCACCGCCCTCAACCGTAAGGCTCTCCAGAGGGTAGTGAGGTCTGCACAACGCATCACCGGGGGCAAACTACCTGCCCTCCAGGACACCTACACCACCCGATGCTACAGGAAGGCCATAAAGATCATCAAGGACATCAACCACCCGAGCCACTGCCTGTTCACCCCGCTGTCATCCAGAAGGCGAGGTCAGTACAGGTGCATCAAAGCTGGGACCGAGAGACTGAAAAACAGCTTCTATCTCAAGGCCATCAGACTGTTAAACAGCCACCACTAACATTGAGTGGCTACTGCCAACACACTGTCAATGACACTGACTCTACTCCAGCCACTTTAATAATGGGAATTGATGGGAAATGATGTAAATATATCACTAGCCACTTTAAACAATGCTACCTTATATAATGTTACTTACCCTACATTATTCATCTCATATGCATACGTAGATACTGTACTCTATATCATCGACTGCATCCTTATGGAATACATGTATCACTAGCCACTTTAACTATGCCACTTGGTTTACATACTCATCTCATATGTATATACTGTACTCGATATCATCTACTGTATCTTGCCTATGCTGCTCTGTACCATCACTCATTCATATATCCTTATGTACATATTCTTTATCCCCTTACACTGTGTATAAGACAGTAGTTTTTTTTTGGAATTGTTAGTTAGATTACTTGTTCGTTATTACTGCATTGTTGGAACTAGAAGCACAAGCATTTCGCTACACTCGCATTAACATCTGCTAACCATGTGTATGTGACAAATAAAATTTGATTTGATTTGATTTGATTTGAGGAATGGGCCACAATTCACCCAATTTATTGTGGAAGGCTGCCTGAAACGTTTGACCCAAGTTAAACAATTTAAAGGCAATGCTACCAAATACAAATTGAGTGTATGTAAACGTCAGACCCACTGGGAATGTGATGAAAGAAATTAAAAGCGGAAATAAATCACTCTACTATTATTGACATTTCACATTATTAAAATAAAGTGGTGATCCTAACTGACCTAAAACAGGGAATTTTTAATCGGATTAAAATGTCAGGAATTGTGAAAAACTGAGTTTAAATGTATTTGGCTAAGGTGTATGTAAACTTCTGACTTCAACTGTACACACACTAAAGTACAAAATAGCTATTTTTTGTTCAGTCTGTTAAATACTGTGACAGAAGCCGCATCAGTATACGTCTAAGGAGGAACACATCAAATATAAAATTGTGTGACTCATATCACAGCAACTAAGTTCTCTTCTCGGCCTATTACTTTAATACAATGTTATGTAGACTCCCCACAAATAGTTGTTGTTGCTCCAAATGGCTTGGCAATGAAGTTGTGAAGAAACACTTGCTGTGTTAACACCAACTTCACCACTGTCAGCAATATGCAGGTTATTCGCCATGACATCACTACATCCAATGGGGCTGGAAAGGTGACAATTTTACACAAGTGTTATGGACTGACAATTTGGACTAACGTTACCTATTATTAGTGAAGTTACTGTAGTGGGCTAGTTAACTAGAAATATTTGCCCCAATAAATACCGTTATAACGTTACTAGCCTAGCTTTGGGCCAAAACATTGTGAGTCTGTGGGACCGATGAACCCATCATGAGCGACAGGGTTGACAAGCCGTTACCTATTGTGAGGATGCTGAAGCGACAGATGAAACAAGTCCGACATTCACACTTACTGATGTCGCCGATGGCCACTTGTAGATCCGAAAGTCCTATACTATAAGCAATACTCGCAAAATACTTGCCGATATCTAAAACAATAGCCAAACCACTTGCCTGTTCCACCTTCACAAAGTATAACTAATACGTGTCCATGGTTGACATGTAGTCTTACTAGTGTTACAATAATTCCTACTCGATAAGCCAACGAGACAATTTTCACAAGTCCCAAGAGAAGTGGGAGGCAAAGCACAAAATTCCCCTCAGGAAATGACGTCGAAATAAATCCCTAACAAAACTGCGATTTGCATTTAAAGGGACACTTGGGTGTTTCTATAATCATGAAAATGAAATAGTAAAACAAACACGTCCTCCCAACTTCACTATCATTAGGTGTTGTTTCAGATTATGCCCATTTTATCATGCATCGAATCGCATACACATATTTACGTTAGTAGACCTTATTGCGGGTGTAGGAAAAGGAGAAGACCAAAGTATAATATATATACATATTCGGAAAGTATTCAGACCCCTTGACTTTCCACATTGTTACGTTACAGCCCTATTCTAAAAACTTTTCCTCATCAATCAACACACAATAGCCCATAATGACTAAGTGTTCCTCCCATTCTTCTCTGCAGATCCTCTCAAGCTTTGTCAGGTTGGACTGGAGCATCGCTGCACAGTTATTTTCAGGTTTTCAGGTCTCTCCAGAGATGTTAGATCGGGTTCAAGTCCGGGCTCTCCCTGGGCCACTGAAGGACATTCAGAGACCTGTCCCGAAGTCACTCCTGCATTGTCTTGGCTGTGTGCTTAGGGTTGTTGTCCTGTTTAATGGTGAACTGTCGCCTCAGTCTGAGGTCCTGAGCACTCTGGAGCGGATTTTCATCAAGGATCTCTGTACTTTGCTCCGTTCTTCTTTCCATCAATCCGGACTAGTCTCACAAGCCCTGCTGCTGGAAAAAAAATCCCCACAGCATGATGCTGCCACCACCATGCTTCACCGTAGGAATGGTGCCAGATTTCCTCCAGACATGACATTTGTCATTCAGGCCAAAGAGTTCAATCTTGTTTCCCATGGTTTGAGAGTCCTTTAGGTGCCTTTTGGCAAACTCCAAGCCGGCTGTCATGTGCCTTTTACTGCGGAGTGGCTTTTGTCTGTCCACTCTACCATAAAGGCCTGATTGGTGGATTGCCTTTCTGGAAGGTTCTCCCATCTCCACAGAGGAACTCTGTCATAGTGACCATCAGGTTCTTGGTCACCTCCCTGACCAAGGTCCTTCTCCCCCGATTGCTCAGTTTGGCTGGGCGGCCAGCTCTAGGAAGAGTCTTGGTGGTTCCAAACTTCTTCCATTTAAGAATGATGGAGGCCACTGTGTTCTTGGGGACCTTCAGTGCTGCAGAAATGTTTTGCTTCCCTTCCCCAGATCTGTGCCTCGACACAATCTTCTCTCGGTGCTCGACGGGCAATTCATTTGACCACATGGCATGGTTTTTGCTCTTACGTGCACTGTCAACTGAGTGACCTTATTTAGACAGGTTATTCACACACTAGAATACAGTACATACATATTTATTTTATTTATTTATTTCACCTTTATTTAACCAGGTAGGCTAGTTGAGAACACCTTTATTTAACCAGGTAGGCTAGTTGAGAACACCTTTATTTAACCAGGTAGGCCAGTTGAGAACACCTTTATTTAACCAGGTAGGCCAGTTGAGAACACCTTTATTTAACCAGGTAGGCCAGTTGAGAACACCTTTATTTAACCAGGTAGGCCAGTTGAGAACACCTTTATTTAACCAGGTAGGCTACTTGAGAACACCTTTATTTAACCAGGTAGGCCAGTTGAGAACACCTTTATTTAACCAGGTAGGCTACTTGAGAACACCTTTATTTAACCAGGTAGGCTAGTTGAGAACACCTTTATTTAACCAGGTAGGCAAGTTGAGAACACCTTTATTTAACCAGGTAGGCCAGTTGAGAACACCTTTATTTAACCAGGTAGGCCAGTTGAGAACACATTTATTTAACCAGGTAGGCCAGTTGAGAACACCTTTATTTAACCAGGTAGGCCAGTTGAGAACAAGTTCTCATTTACGATTGCGACCTGGCCAAGATAAAGCAAAGCAGTTCGACACATACAACAACACAGAGTTACACATGGAGTAAAACAAACATACAGTCAATAATACAGTATAAACAAGTCTATATACAATGTGAGCAAATGAGGTGAGAAGGGAGGTAAAGGCAAAAAAGGCCATGGTGGCAAAGTAAATACAATATAGCAAGTAAAACACTGGAATGGTAGTTTTGCAATGGAAGAATGTGCAAAGTAGAAATAAAATAATGGGGTGCAAAGGAGCAAAATAAATAAATAAATTAAAATTAAATACAGTTGGGAAAGAGGTAGTTGTTTGGGCTAAATTATAGGTGGGCTATGTACAGGTGCAGTAATCTGTGAGCTGCTCTGACAGTTGGTGCTTAAAGCTAGTGAGGGAGATAAGTGTTTCCAGTTTCAGAGATTTTTGTAGTTCGTTCCAGTCATTGGCAGCAGAGAACTGGAAGGAGAGGCGGCCAAAGAAAGAATTGGTTTTGGGGGTGACTAGAGAGATATACCTGCTGGAGCGTGTGCTACAGGTGGGAGATGCTATGGTGACCAGCGAGCTGAGATAAGGGGGGACTTTACCTAGCAGAAGTGGGTGAAACAGTATGTAGAGATTATTAAAGTGACCAGTGTTCCATGTCTATGTACTGTACTTAGGCAGCAGCCTCTAAGGTGTATGGTTGAGT
Organism: Oncorhynchus tshawytscha; assembly: GCF_018296145.1. NCBI lineage: Eukaryota > Metazoa > Chordata > Actinopteri > Salmoniformes > Salmonidae > Oncorhynchus > Oncorhynchus tshawytscha. The sequence continues at coordinate 40,957,934 of NC_056454.1, forward strand.
AACCGGGTGGTAAGCGCATAGTGACAGTGACTAAAATTCTGGGCAGGGTACTGGGCAGAGGTCAGCTCGTCATGACTATTTAAAAGTCTGATGGCCTTGAGATTGAAAAACAGCTTCTGTCTCGGTCCCAGCTTTGATGCAACTGTACTGACCTCACCTTCTGGATGGTAGCGAGGTGAACAGGCCGTGGTTGATCTCCTTGATGATTTTTTTTGGCCTTCCTGTGACACCGGCTGCTGTAGATGTCCTGGAGGACAGGCAGTGTGCCCCCGGTGATACGTTGGGAAGACCGCAGACTGCACCACCCTCTGGAGAGCCCTGCGGTTGCAGACTGTACAGTTGTTGTACCAGGTGGTGATACAGCCCGACAGGATGCTCTCAATGGTGCATCTATAAAAGTTGGTGAGGGTCTAAGGGGCCAAGCCAAATTTCTTCAGCCTCCTGAGGTTGAAGAGGCACTGTTGCACCTTCTTCACCACACTGTGAGTGGACCATTTCAGATTGTCAGTAACATGTATGCTAAGGAACTTGAAGCTTTTCACTTTCTCCAATGCGGCCCCGTCGAATACTGGGCATTCCGGTAGATCATTTCATATAGGAAGTGCATTCAGTAACAGATTATTCCTCAATCTCAATGTTTTTAAACTGCATCATGTCAGTGTAAAACATGTGTTTTTATTTTTTCAAAAAGACCAAATATCTACTCTATGATTCCTCTCCATTTAACAACAGCGCCACTTACTGACCATGTTGATGGCCTATTTATTGCCTTACCTCTCTTATCCTACCTCATTTGCACATGCTGTATATAGATTTTTCCACTGTATTATTGATTGTATGTTTGTTTATTCCATGTGTAACTCTGTGTTGTTGTATGTGTCAAACTGCTTTGCTTTATCTTGGCCAGGTCGCAGTTGCAAATGAGAACTTACCTACCTGGTTAAGCAAAGGTGAAATAAATAAAAATGGCTTCAGTGTGATCTTCATGGATGTGTCATCAGAAGCCCTAGAAATAAAAGAAACGCACACCTATTTAGGCGAGGTGCTGGCTAGCGGAGTCGAAAACTTAAATACTTGCGGCTCTCATCATCATCTGCCCTGCCATGGATATCCAGACTGTACCTGTGCACTCCATTCCAACATGCTCAATGCTTAACTTAAAAGCGGACACAAAGCAAACAGGGAAATATGTCTAATTTAGGCTATTGGAACGTGGGAGGTTGATCACCTACAGGTAGAAATGCTATTATTTTAGGCTTCTTACATTTATGCTACTATTTAAATAATCGATGCATCAGTCACACTTCTGAAATGTAGAATTTGGAATACAGTTGTGTCTGTGTGTGAGTTAGGTAAACATAACATCAATCTACTATCAAAACATTGCATTGACCTCACTGTTGCAGTGTGGAAAAGCAACGTTATTAATGTACCGTTGCAGATTTCAATTTCACTTCGATTTTTAAAACACAAGTTCGGCATTCTCTATATAAAAACATTTGAACTCACAAATCATTTTCCCTTTTATTTTAAAGATTTTTTTTATATACACACACAACATTGTATTTACATGGTCTAGTATATTTACACAACATTAACAAGTGGCACTGTATAGTTTGGAGTTTTGGTTCCCTACAGGTGTCTTAAAAAACAAATTCAATGATAAATAAAAATTTGACACCACTTTCTGTTTCTGACACACTCAGTAGCGAGCATGGCTACCCAGTCATCTGCAAAGTGCTGTCCATTCTTAATAAACAAGAACTGTGGTTTCAGTTTTACAAAAATACAACTCATCCACCCTCCAATACCTACCCCACTTCCCTTCCCTCTTGCTTCCAAACAGAACCCCACAGTACCCCCGATATGCTATCACAACACACATCTCAATGCTGGACATTCATGATAATTAACATTTGATGATTCTGGAAACCCAAGTGTTGTATGTGGAATTCTGTAGTGTGGTCTTTTTGATGTGCCATCATAATACTCAGGCAAAAGAGTGAGTGAGCTCCATGTATGATCCCAAAAAAAAAAAAAAAAAAAAAAAATCAAATGAGGGTTTTGTGGATTCCACACAACGGGCTGATGACCCACCGTAGCGGCCCGTGAGAGAGAATTTACTGTACGGGCTTCTGACAGCGTGGACACATTGGTCACAATGTACTCACTCCCAATGCACCTGCTATAGATGCATCAGAGTCTACTCAGCAGGTCAAGTAGATGGAACTATGGCAAATTAGTTAACAAGAAAGCAGGCTTCAATCCTGGTATCCAATATTGAGCTAGAAATGAGGACCAGCTTAAGGTGAAATGGTAGGGGCTTCGCTGATGGTTACACAGACACAGCATCACCAGGAGGCAGGGCATAATACATACACACAACAGAAACTGCTAAAAATACACATGCGTGCTGCACTCTCTCACCCATACACACCCCCCCACACACACACTACTAAAAATACACATGCGTGCTGCACCCTACACCCCCTCTCACCCATACACACCCCACACACACACACACTACTAAAAATACACATGCGTGCTGCACTCTCTCACCCATACACCCCCCCCACACACACACACACTACTAAAAATACACATGCGTGCTGCACTCTCTCACCCATACACACACCCCCACACACACACACACACACTACTAAAAATACACATGCGTGCTGCACTCTCTCACCCATACACCCCCCCCACACACACTACTAAAAATACACATGCGTGCTGCACTCTCTCACCCATACACACACACACACACACACACACACACACACACACACACACACACACACACACACACACACACACACACACACACACACACACACACACTGCACTCTCCCACATCGCACATCGGAGAGGGTGGCACAAGATGCCAGCAGCCAGGTAACCAAACAAAGCAAGAAAGACTCTTTCATGAGAAGAAGAGTAGCTCAAACTAAACATGCTGATAACTCCAAATACAATATAAGAGCTGATGACAATGTGAACACAGTTGAACCAGTGTGAAAAGAAGGACACCTCTTGTTGCGGGATGTTTGAGTGAAAAATGTCATAACTGTGTTGGGTACAAGTACAACAAATTCCCAGTAATCTGTACCTAAAACATTCTAAGTGATTATCATCTCCAATAAACAATAATGTGTTTTAAAAACTCTAACTACCATTTCAAATATATCAAAAGGGGGGAGGTGGAGTTTCTAATCATTATTGGTTGAATGCTCTTGGTATTCTCTACATTCTTTAGAGACAGACACACGAACAAAGACAGAGAGGAACGTAACTTAAAATATTGTTTTAAGGTCGAGCCTCCCCTTAGTGGCTGTGGACTTTGTCAAATTGCTTAGAGTAGATCGTCCCCCTGTCTTGACACAGTAAACAGCTCTAAAAGTTGACCAACTAGAAAGTTTAACATGCCAATCAATGCCCATCAATGGCTCCTTGTTTGTTCTATGCAAAACCCAAGGCATAGCGCCACATCAGCCACAAGGTTAGCTAGGGGTAGACACAAAGTGCTCTGATGTGTAGTGTCTGAATTTGTCAAAAGCTCAAATATATAATAAATTAAACCACTTTTTTCATTAAAAAGTAAAGAATGACAACTTTTACTACCTATGATTTAATTTGGGATGCCTGAAGCTAAGACTCACTCTAACGTACACGTTGTTCAATGAACAGGGTTTGACAAACTAAAACACAATAAATATTATTTGAAAAAAAGATAGCGTCTCTCATTGGACCGGAGGGACAGAGAAGAAAAGGAGGCAGATTCATTTGGAGGGGCTTATCGATCACTTTTAAAAACACTCCCTCTCTCACAGCCCCGCCCAGTCATTGTACTTACGGCACTACTACAGCAATTTCACCATGTTTTAAATGTCTTTTTTTTAAATTAACCCTGAACACACAATACCCCTAACGGTACCTATTCAACATAACTGCTGGATTCATTTGTCCATGACTTTCAGTTTTTTGTTTTTTTGACGGCGTAAAGTGCAACAGTGCTTTGTTCTCTCCTCGGCCCATGGCGGTAAGCATGGCAACCAGGGCTCCACCTCCCTGGCGCTGGGCTGACCCAGGTCAGGTCAAAGGGGTCAGGGTTCAGGGCAATCGCTGGTTGCGCTAGTCTCACTCGTCACACTGGTCACACTAGCGCTAACACTAAGGCTAACATCCTCTTCCTCCTCTTCTTCCTCCTCCTCTCCTACTGCTTCTCCTCCATTTTCTTCTCCCCCTCGTTCTTCTTCTCTCTGGTAAAGGGTGGGCTTCAGGGGTTTGACCAGGCCTTCCTCATAGACCCTCAAGATTGCTTCACACACAAACTTGTACTGGCTCTGAGGACACAGAAGAGAAAGAGAGAGGGGGAAGGAAGAGAATGTCAACAACATTAGGAGCCAATGGCAAGGCATGAGCAAAGGAGCCAGGACAGCCAGTGATTGGGATACAGAGGGAGCCAGGCGTGAATAAACTTCCCTGAGGTGGGTAATGCGGTGGTGGGTGTCGCGAATGTGTCTGCGCGTATGTACATATGTGTTTATGTCTATGTCAGTGTGTGTCTGTGTACTAAGAAAAGGGTGTGTTGTGTGGGTGTGTGTGTGTGTATGCATGTGCACACACATACTTAGTTCAGTGTGCATGACAGGAGAAAGGAAGCCCACTCTCTTCCCCTGGTGCCATTATCTTCCACCTCTTTCTCCTGGACCCTGAGGGTGTCCTAGCCTCATTAGAGCTCAGCATATTCTAATGAAATTACCGCTGCAGCAGCCTCTCTACCCCCGCTACCCTGGTTCTGAGCACGGGGCCAAATTGTACTCATGTGAAGTTCTTCAGAGACTGAGAAGAGAGTGTGCTTCCCAAACAGCACCCTATTCCCTATATAGTGCACTACTTTTGACCAGAGCCCTATTCCCTATATAATGCACTACTTTTGACCAGGGTCAATAGCTTTCTAACTCTAGCATTATGATTGCCTGCTATGAATATGGAACCAAATACTTAACTTTTTACTACTTTAATACCAGTGTGTGAGTGGAGCTGGAGCAGAGCGAGGAGCTTGCCCCATTTGACTGAAAGCTAGGGCGTCGGCCTTCTCGTCCGATCCAGTAACGCTCACTTAACGAGCTTTTGCCCGGCCCAGCATGCATTTGTTGTTTACTTGTGTGCTGCTGGTTTTTGTATATATATTTTTATCTTTATTTAACTAGGCAAATCAGTTAAGAACAAATTCTTATTTTCAATGACGGCCTAGTGGGGCCGAACGACAGATTTTTACCTTGTCAGCTCGGGGATTCGATCTTGCAACCTTTCGGTTACTAGTCCAACGCTCTAACCACTAGGCTACCTGCCACCCCTATAGCCCCTTGCTTTAGACACTGTCATGGAGTATGTTAAATATCTTTTATAAAAGATGACTTACAAAGATGAGGAGGACCAAGAGCAAGAGAGGGAGTGCGGTGATGCGGTGACTAAAGAAACCTTGTGGAAAGACGGGTATCCTGAAAGCATGAGGTGTACATGCCAACAGAAAGGAATGAGGAGGGAAGCTACCTAAGGGTGTCATTGTAGCAGAGTATTTATAAACAAAAAATCCGATCTCTTAAAAGTTTCGTTCATTTTCATTCTATTATTATATACACAATAGGTCATCATTGATTTTGGCTCAATAGGCATATAGACCACTTCCTGTGTTGCCGCACGAGGGAAATGCACGCAAGTTGGTGGCAGAACACAGGGGCCTTCTGTTCTTATAGCAAAAAAAACCAACTCAATTTACATGTTGCTTACGAGTGCATTTCACACTGCTTTTGGATTACAATTGGATGTTATGGCTCGTAAGAATGTCTTAATATAATGTTTATGTCAACATCGCAAATCAACTGCATTATAATTAGATAACACTTGAACTTCAACCAGTAAAACGGCTCTTTGGCTAGATTTTGCTACAGCCTATATCAATGAGCGTTACCATTCTAGCTAACAAATGCTGCATCCAAAATAGTTATTTTGCAGAGATCACAACCAAATATAATCTTGGCGACTGTTCAAGCCAGAAAAAAAACATCATTAGAAGTAAATCAAATCAAATTGTATTTGTCACATACACATGGTAAGCAGATGTTAATGCGAGTGTAGAGATATGCTTGTGCTTCTAGTTCCGACAATGCAGTAATAACCAACGAGTAATCTAACCTAACAATTCCACAACTACTACCTTATACACACAAGTGTAAAGGGATAAAGAATATGTACATAAAGATATTTGAATGAGTGATGGTACAGAACGGCATAGGCAAGATGCAGTAGATGGTATAGAGTACAGTATATACATATGAGATGAGTAATGTAGGGTATGTAAACATTATATTAAGTGGCATTGTTTAAAGTGGCTAGTGATACATTTTTTACATCAATTTCCTTTATTAAAGTGGCTGGAGTTGAGTCAGTATGTTGGCAGCAGCCACTCAATGTTAGTGGTGGCTGTTTAACAGTCTGATGGCCTTGAGATTGAAAAACAGCTTCTGTCTCTCGGTCCCTGCTTTGATACTCCTGTACGGACCTCGCCTTCTGGATGATAGCGGGGTGAACAGGCAGTGGCTCGGGTGGTTGTTGTCCTTGATGATCTTTATGGCCTTCACGTGACATCGGGTGGTGTAGGTGTCCTGGAGGGCAGGTAGTTTGCCCCCGGTGATGCGTGGTGCAGACCTCACTACCCTCTGGAGAGACTTACGGTTGTGGGCGGAGCAGTTGCCGTACCAGGCGGTGATACAGCTCGACAGGATGCTCTCGATTGTGCATCTGTATAAGTTTGTGAGTGCTTTTGGTGACAAGTGGAATTTCTTCACCCTCCTGAGGTTGAAGAGGCCCTGCTGCGCCTTCTTCACAACGCTGTCTGTGTGGGTGGACCAATTCAGTTTGTCCGTGATGTGTATGCCGAGGAACTTAAAACTTACTACCCTCTCCACTACTGTCCCGTCGATGTGGATAGGGGGGTGCTCCCTCTGCTGTTTCCTGAAGTCCACAATCATCTCCTTTGTTTTGTTGACGTTGAGTGCGAGGTTATTTTCCTGACACCACACTCCGAGGGACCTCACCTCCTCCCTGTAGGCCGTTGGTAATCAAGCCTACCACTGTTGTGTCGTCCGCAAACATGATGATTGAGTTGGAGACGTGCATGGCCACGCAGTCGTGGGTGAACAGGGAGTACAGGAGAGGGCTCAGAACGCACCCTTGTGGGGCGTGTGTTGAGGATCAGCGGGGTGGAGATGTTGTTACCTACCCTCACCACCCGGGGGCAGCCCGTCAGGAAGTCCAGTACCCAGTTACACAGCGCAGGGTCGAGACCCAGGGTCTCAAGCTTGATGACGAGTTTGGAGGGTACTATGGTGTTAAATGCTGAGCGGTAGTCGATGAACAGCATTCTCACATAGGTATTCCTCTTGTCCAGATGGGTTAGGGCAGTGTGCAGTGTGGTTGCGATTGCGTCGTCTGTGGACCTATTGGGGCGGTAAAGCAAATTGGAGTGGGTCTAGGGTGTCAGGTAGGGTGGAGGTGATATGGTCCTTGACTAGTCTCTCAAAGCACTTCATGATGACGGAAGTGAGTGCTACGGGGCGGTAGTCGTTTAGCTCAGTTAGCTTTCTTGGGACAGGGAACAATGGTGGCCCTCTTGAAGCATGTGGGAACAGCAGACTGGGATAAGGATTGATTGAATATGTCCGTAAACACACCAGCCAGCTGGTCTACGCATGCTCTGAGGACGCGGCTGGGGATGCTGTCTGGGCCTGCAGCCTTGCGAGGGTTAACACGTTTAAATGGTTTAATCACGTTGGCTGCGGTGAAGGAGAGCCCGCAGGTTTTGGTAGCGGGCTGTGTCAGTGGCACTGTATTGTCCTCAAAGCGAGCAAAGAAGTTGTTTAGTCTGTCTGGGAACAAGACATCCTGGTCCGCGACGGGGCTGGTTTTCTTTTTGTAATCCGTGATTGACTGTAGACCCTGCCACATACCTTGTGTCTGAGCCGTTGAATTGCGACTCTACTTTGTCTCTATACTGACACTTAGCTTGTTTGATTGCCTTGCAATAGCTACACTGTTTGTATTCAGTCATGTTTCCGGTCACCTTGCCCTGGTTAAAAGCCGTGGTCCGCGCTTTCAGTTTTGCGCGAATGCTGCCATCAATCCACGGTTTCTGGTTGGGAATGTATATGAGTATATGAAGAAATAAAAACTTAAAGGCTATGGCTATGTTGAATGGGTGCAGATGGCGATGGCTTTCTGACTGCAGCCAAGAGTCGCGTACATCTGACGTCAGTGTGTCGTGTTCTGGAAAGGGGTCTATTACCACTTTCAAGAACCTTTCTGTTTTGATAGGGTTGTTTGAACTAAAACCCTTTAGGCGTACCGACAGAAAAAATAATAGAAAAAAACGACACATCCAGTCTGGCAAGAGTGGCCCAACGGGTGTTCAGCATCCGCAGTGGCTCTGCAAGCACTGAGAGGGTATTCACTGGTGCTGGCCTGCTCTCCGAGTACCATCGCATGAGACTCTCGCTAAACTCATGTTTCTAAAAATGAATTCAAAGGCACTGTAGATGGAGCCTAATAAGGCATTTTTTATTTAATGTGCATTTCATTCTAAGTAAGTCACAGCCTATATGTGCCATTTATAGACTATAATGATTGAATACAACAAATTATTATTAAATTATTTGTTGATTAAATTCTAAGCGCGTTATGTCCCTACCAGCCTAGTGTGTCGCACTCGCAAATGATTCACAATTTATTTATTTGTAGGCTATAGCCTTGAAATAATATGGCCTAAATAATTCATTTTTGTTCCTTCTTAGGCTCCCTGTTTGGCTCCTATTGAGAGTGTTTATAATGATGTATAATACGACATGTTTGCCTATTTGAAATGATGAACGCTTCTTAGTTACCTTTTCCTGTTGTTTATTTAAATACTTTTCATTCAAATCATATGGTTTGGTTTCAATACTTCAAAAGCAAATGGTAGGTCGTTACAACAGATGGGGTGTTGGTTAAATGGTAGGTCCAGGTTGTTACAACAGATGGGGTGTTGGCTAAATGGTAGGTCCAGGTCATTACAACAGATGGGGTGTTGGTTAAATGGTAGGTCCAGGTCGTTACAAAAATAGATGGGGTGTTGGTTAAATGGTAGGTCCAGGTCGTCACAAAAATAGATGGGGTGTTGGTTAAATGGTAGGTCCAGGTCGTCACAAAAATAGATGGGGTGTTGGTTAAATGGTGATTTTAATGAATGGAGTGATTTTGGAAAGGACGTGGAGCATCGGTGTGCAAGCAGCGCTCCCATGAGCAAGCAGCGCTCCCATGAGCAAGCAGCGCTCCCATGAGCGATGAGAGGGATTTCAAACCGCTCAACTCCACTCACATACCCTGTTAAATACAAATGTAAGCTAATTTGTTCCCATACATTTGGTCCCCTAAAATGGGTGGATGTGCTGTGATTTCTAAACGGTTCACACCGATATGATTGAAAATACCCTCAAATTAAAGAGGACAGTCCTCACTTTAACGGCATTGTATCATTTTAAATCTAAATTGCTGAAGTATAGAGCCAAAACAACAAAGAATGTGTCTCTGTCCCAATACTTTGAGCTCAATGTATATACTGTATTATACTGTAGCCCAGACTCAATACCAGAGAACCCAGCGAATGTACGAAACAAAATCCTTACACCTAGCCTAAAAATGGGAATCTGGAGAGACAATGGCATTCTCATGGCACAAGAGATTATCACTGGTAGACTGTAACAATGGAAAGTCTACCACTGACAATACAACAAGGATGAATAAAACATCTTCCTAGTAGGATGATCCTCTCCTTTCAGGTAGTAACACTGTTCTATTCTACACTGTGCTCCATCTGTTATTACTTAACACACTAACACAGATTGTTTCGGTTGTCTTCAAAGTCTAAAGGGAGCCATCTTAGAGGAGGCGAGAGGCGAGCCTGCCCAGAAAAGGAGGAGGAAGAAGAGAGCGTGAGGAGGAAAAGAGAAGGGGTAAAAGAGAATGAGTAAAGGAAGTGAGAGGAAGATGGAGAGAACGAGAGAGAACGAGAGAGAACGAGAGAGAGAGAGAGAGAACGAGAGAGAACGAGAGAGAGAGAGAACGAGAGAGAGAGAGAGAGAACGAGAGAGAGAGAGAGAGAACGAGAGAGAGAGAGAGAGAACGAGAGAGAGAACGAGAGAGAACGAGAGAGAGAGAACGAGAGAGAGAGAGAGAACGAGAGAGAGAGAGAACGAGAGAGAGAGAGAACGAGAGAGAGAGAGAGAGAGAGAACGAGAGAGAGAGAGAGAGAGAGAGAGAAGGATGATTAATAGAAGGTTAGAAAAGGAGGATGAAGAAAAGAAAGGAGGACTTACAGGTGTCTGAATCATCATGGCTCTCTGGTCCCTCATGGTTCTGACTATGTCTAATGGATAGATGGGCTGACTGCACTCCATCAGGCACAACGCTGTCTCCATGGTGATGAGAACTCCCGTTCGGCCAATCCCTGCGCTGAGTGATGACACACAAGCGGGAGAGAAGGGGAGAGGAGGAGGAGAGGAGGGAAGGGGGGCGGAGGAAGAAGTTTCACAAACTCATGACATCATTTCTCCCTTTTAAAACCCTCGAGTCAATTTCCGCAGCCCCGCTGAAATCCAAAGAGCATTGTAAAAAAATCCACATAAAAATCTCTGTTTAAACCAGATATCTGCATGGGCTGTATCTCAAGCCACCGTATCTGCTGAAATCAGTCTTCTACATCTGCAGTGAACGGAGGCAGAGCTAGTGGTGTTTGTTAGACCATGAGACATCCCGAAAATCAGTCTTCTACATCTGCAGTGAAAGGAGGCAGAGCTAGTGGTGTTTGTTAGACCATGAGACATCCCGAAAATCAGTCTTCTACATCTGCAGTGAAAGGAGGCAGAGCTAGTGGTGTTTGTTAGACCACGAGACATCCCGAAAATCAGTCTTCTACGTCTGCAGTGAAAGGAGGCAGAGCTAGTGGTGTTTGTTAGACCACGAGACATCCCGAAAATCAGTCTTCTACATCTGCAGTGAAAGGAGGCAGAGCTAGTGGTGTTTGTTAGACCACGAGACATCCCGAAAATCAGTCTTCTACATCTGCAGTGAAAGGAGGCAGAGCTAGTGGTGTTTGTTAGACCATGAGACACCCCGAAAATCAATCTTCTACGTCTGTAGTGAAAGGAGGCAGAGCTAGTGGTGTTTGTTAGACCATGAGACATCCCGAAAATCAGTCTTCTACGTCTGCAGTGAAAGGAGGCAGAGCTAGTGGTGTTTGTTAGACCATGAGACATCCCGAAAATCGGCCTTCTCAAGAGAACGTCTGCAGGATGCGAACGGTATGGCCCACAAACTATTATGACCCCTCTACGGAAAGGTGAGTCTCTCTGTTGTTTTTCTCTACTCCGCCCCCACAAGCCTCACAAGACTTGCCTGAAGGTTACCGGGTACCAGTAAAAAAAAATGTATGGAAGTAATTTAGCGCCTAAAAAAAGGGGTTAAATATGTGTCAAAATAAATACAATAGTTTCCTGATCTATCTTGTATCTCTCAGATATAGAACAGACACTTCAGAACAAACTTCCTTTAGATGTTTTGGGGGACTGTCTGTTGTTCCATGTAGTGAATCTGTTATTCAATGCTTTAACATGGGCTAATAGCAGTACGGCCAAATTCAATGTTTTATCTAACAAAAAAACATGAAAATATATTTTTTTTATACCTGAAGGGGTCCTAAAATATCAAATATCTAAATGATCCATGGTATGACCATCTTAAAACACTTCCATATGTTAACTCAGTAGAACCCCCTGCGGCTTAGACTCTAGAGGGTTAAATCAGTGGATAATTATTTTTCTGGCGTATAGCAACACACAAAGATCGGTTTATGGAATTAAGTCCAGATTCGAATCCAGAAATCTCCCAATCCCTGGGCTCTATACATTAAATACATTCCAGTGTGTTGTTGAGACATGTATTGGCCTAGTCAGATAGGCATATAACTTGGCTAAAGTAAGACCTGAGATGTGGACTTTGAGTGTGTAGGTGTTCTATCTGGAGTGTTCTGGGCTGCTGGGCTGTGTACTACAGCAGTGTGTAGGAGTCTAGTAGACAGCAGTGTGTAGGAGTCTAGTAGAACAGTCAGTCAGTTCCACTGGGCTGTGTACTACAGCAGTGTGTAGGAGTCTAGTAGAACAGTCAGTCAGTTCCACTGGGCTGTGTACTACAGCAGTGTGTAGGAGTCTAGTAGACAGCAGTGTGTAGGAGTCTAGTAGACAGCAGTGTGTAGGAGTCTAGTAGACAGCAGTGTGTAGGAGTCTAGTAGAACAGTCAGTCAGTTCCACTGGGCTGTGTACTACAGCAGTGTGTAGGAGTCTAGTAGACAGCAGTGTGTAGGAGTCTAGTAGACAGCAGTGTGTAGGAGTCTAGTAGACAGCAGTGTGTAGGAGTCTAGTAGACAGCAGTGTGTAGGAGTCTAGTAGACAGCAGTGTGTAGGAGTCTAGTAGACAGCAGTGTGTAGGAGTCTAGTAGAACAGTCAGACAGCTCCACTGGGCTGTGGACTACAGCAGTGTGTAGGAGTCTAGTAGACAGTCAGTCAGTTCCACTGGGCTGTGTACTACAGCAGTGTGTAGGAGTCTAGTAGAACAGTCAGACAGCTCCACTGGGCTGTGTACTACAGCAGTGTGTAGGAGTCTAGTAGAACAGTCAGACAGCTCCACTGGGCTGTGTACTACAGCAGTGTGTAGGAGTCTAGTAGAACAGTCAGACAGCTCCACTGGGCTGTGTACTACAGCAGTGTGTAGGAGTCTAGTAGAACATTCAGACAGTTCCACAAACAGGGAGAGGAGTAGCCTCTGTAGTTGAGACACAAGGGCTGAGGTCAGATCGAGGGATCCTGTGATGAGTTGTTTAGTGAAAACATAGACCATTTCTTGCTATACATCTAAGGATGTGTGTCATGCATTATGTTCCCTACCTGCAGTGGACCACCATGGGCTCATCCTTGCCGGCTCGTTTGCTTCGCACCAGGCTGACAAAGTCCAGGAAGTCCATGGAGTCATCTGGGACGCCATGGTCCGGCCAGGCCACGTACTGGATCTGGGTCAACTCCCGGACCTCCTCGCTCTGTCACCATGGCAACAAAACACTACAGTCAGTGCAATGTCGCCATGACAACAACAAAAAGACTGTCTGCTCTGCACCCCCCTTTATTACCATCCCACCACGACACACGCTGAGACACCTCACCGACACACGCTGAGACACCTCGCCGAGACACACGCTGAGACACCTCGCCGAGACACACGCTGAGACACCTCGCCGAGACACACGCTGAGACACCTCGCCGAGACACACGCTGAGACACCTCGCCGAGACACACGCTGAGACACCTCGCCGAGACACACGCTGAGACACTCGCCGAGACACACGCTGAGACACCTCGCCGAGACACACGCTGAGACACCTCGTCGAGACACACGCTGAGACACCTCGCCGAGACACCTCGCCGACACACACCGAGACACCTCGCCGACACACACCGAGACACCTCACCGACACACACCGAGACACCTCACCGACACACACCGAGACACCTCACCGACACACACCGAGACACCTCACCGACACACACCGAGACACCTCACCGACACACACCGAGACACCTCACCGACACACACCGAGACACCTCACCGACACACACCGAGACACCTCACCGACACACACCGAGACACCTCACCGACACACACCGAGACACCTCACCGACACACACCGAGACACCTCACCGACACACACTGAGACACCTCACTGACAATGGTGGAGCACAGCCAGACCAGCACGGTTAATCAAAAACTATTATGGGATGTGTGTTTGCCCTTTCAACATCGTCTATCAGTGTCGCTATGGTAACACACACAGGCTGCATGTTAATACTGGAAGCCTCATGGCTGTAGCTGCTGGTCCCCATGGCAACACGATGATCCACCGTAGGTGCACCGCACGAGGCCGAAAAAGAACAGCCCACACACGTCACCATGCCAACTCTTTTAAACGCTGAAAGCGATAGTCCCAATGCTGTGTTCGTAACGCTTTGAATCAGGTTTTTTTAGCTGTGATCCACCATTTCGCTAAGTTTACTTTGACTTCCAAATAGTTGTGTTTCCCAATGGCCAGTGCTAATGACAACACTGACTTGTGAGCGTCATGTACCTCGAGGTGAGTCAGGGTCATGTCTCGGACCAGGAAGGCAGAATTACCCTCCTCGGTGAGACAGGCCAGCTGGAAGCGGCCGTACGAGGCAGTGCTGTCAGGGTTGGGCCAGTACTGATGACACTTTACCTGTCGGCACAGAGCAACAACATAAGACCTCAGACACAGATTAGTATGGCATCATGATAGAAAAAAACAGGATCAATTAAATGTTTCTTTACTCCAGAAAAACTCCTGTTTATATTGAGTGCATGACTCGGGCCTGGAGTTTTTCCTTCTTAGGTTACATTGTTCAGGAAAAACTCCTGTCTCCTTTCCCTGGAGGCCCAGAGAGGATACAGTACATGTCTAACCCTACTGTACATACCCGTCCCCTCTCCACCTGGGTGGTGAGCATGACCACCATGGAGGAGCTCTGCTCCCAGGTCATCTGCCAGAAGTCTGGGCACGTGTTGGGCAGCGGGCCCTGGCATGCAATGTACCGGTTGATCAGGCTGGATGCTGGGATCTCCATCTAGAGTACAGGGAGGAGAATAAGACCTGTGTGTAAGGGCTGTTAACGATCAACAGTGTGTGGGCATGTGAGCATGGGTCCATTTCCAGTCCTTGGAGTGGAGACTACACCTCCATCTTGGCCGACAGAGGTCTATTTTAGGCCTGCTGAACAAAGAGTCCATGGTAGTGTGGGTGGACTGAGGCGAACAGCATATGTGATGAGGGAGGAGGTTAGAGAAACTCACGTTGATGTAATTTGCATTGATGTAGTCATCTGTGCTTTTCAGAATGACCCGTGTGGCGTCATCTAAAAAGGAAAGAGAAGAGACAGTGGAGAGAGAGAAGAGAGAGACAGGGGAGAGAGAGAAGAGAGAGACAGGGGAGAGAGAGAAGAGAGAGACAGGGGAGAGAGAGAAGAGAGAGACAGGGGAGAGAGAGAAGAGAGAGACAGTGGAGAGAGAGAAGAGAGAGACAGTGGAGAGAGAGAAGAGAGAGACAGTGGAGAGAGAGAAGAGAGAGACAGTGGAGAGAGAGAAGAGAGAGACAGTGGAGAGAGAAGAGAGAGACAGTGGAGAGAGAGAGAAGAGAGAGACAGTGGAGAGAGAGAAGAGAGAGACAGTGGAGAGAGAGAAGAGAGAGACAGTGGAGAGAGAGAAGAGAGAGACAGTGGGAGAGAGAAGAGAGAGACAGTGGAGAGAGAGAAGAGAGAGACAGTGGAGAGAGAGAAGAGAGAGACAGGGGAGAGAGAGAAGAGAGAGACAGGGGAGAGAGAGAAGAGAGAGACAGGGAGAGAGAGAGACAGGGGAGAGAGAGAAGAGAGAGACAGGGGAGAGAGAGAAGAGAGAGACAGGGGAGAGAGAGAAGAGAGACAGTGGAGAGAGAGAAGAGAGAGACAGTGGAGAGAGAGAAGAGAGAGACAGTGGGGAGAGAAGAGAGAGACAGTGGGAGAGAGAAGAGAGAGACAGTGGAGAGAGAGAAGAGAGAGACAGTGGGGGAGAAGAGAGAGACAGGGGAGAGAGAGAGAGAGAGAGACAGGGGAGAGAGAGAGGGGGGAGAGAGAGACAGGGGAGAGAGAGACAGGGGAGAGAGAGAGACAGGGAGAGAGAGAGACAGGGGAGAGAGAGACAGGGGGAGAGAGAGAGACAGGGGAGAGAGAGAGACAGGGGAGGGAGAGACAGGGGAGAGAGAGAGACAGGGGGGGAGAGAGACAGGGGAGGGAGAGAGAGACAGGGGGGAGAGAGAGAAGAGCGAGACGGGGGAGAGAGAGAAGAGCGAGACAGGGGAGAGAGAGAAGAGAGAGACAGGGGAGAGAGAGAAGAGAGACAGGGGAGAGAGAGAAGAGAGAGAAAGGAGGAGAGGAGTGTGAAATGGTGGGTTAACACAGTCTGTTAACACAGACTAAGAAAAGTGAAGACAACTGTGTGTAGGAGACTGTAGTGTGATGTGATACTCACAGGGTGAGATGTCTCTGTAGCGGTTTTTGGAAATGTTTTGAGGTAATTTGGCACACAACATTGTCATTCCAGGACTTTTCCGGTAGAGTTGCTGTGAGAAAATAATAAAAGCGTTAGGAGAAAAAAAAACCTTGACTGGTAATCTCAAATCTGACTTTAACTCTACAGAAGCACCTCGTTCTTTAACCCCCTCAATACATTTAGAAATGTGGAGCAAGGAACCATGATATTTCAGCAAAGCATCAAACATGAAATGTACAGACGGAGAAAGCTGCAATGTCTGAACATTCAGAATCAGAACGCCTGCTATGTCTGAACATTCAGAATCAGAACGCCTGCTATGTCTGAACATTCAGAATCAGAACACCTGCTATGTCTGAACGTTCACAATCAGAATCAGAACGTTTTAAGTAAACTATTTGCGGCCTCCCAAGTGGCGCAGCGTTTTAAGGCATCACTAAGGACCCGAGTTTGATCCCAGGCTGTGTCACAACCAGCTGTGATCGGGAGTCCCATTGGCCCAGTGTCGTCCGGGTTAGGGGAGGGTTTGGCCGGAGGGGGGCTTTACTTGGCTCATCGCACTCTAGCAACTCCTTGTGGCGGGCCGGGCGCCTGCAGGCTGACCTCGGTTGTCAGTTAAACTGTGTTTCCTCCGACACATTGGTGCGGAGGTTAAGCGGGCGGGTGTTAAGAAGCGCTTTGGCGGGTCTTGTTTCGGTGGATGCATAACTCGACCTTCGCCTCCCGTGTCCGCTGGGGAGTTGTAGTGAACAGACAAGATGGAAATTGGGGGTAAAAATATAAATTAAATAAATAAAGTTACTTGGCGATTATTCCTCACACAGTAACAGGTGTTATAGTAGTTGTCTTATGTGCCATAACCTAGAAGTTATGGGGGTCACCCTGCACTTGGAGGGCACAGTAAATCACAGCAATAAAGCTGATACTGTAGAACTTATGTAACACCAGTCCTGGGCAACATTTCCCTCCAGAAAGTGGTAACCTCCTTTGTGAGCTCAATGAGGGGAAAACAATAGTGCACAAACTAGGGGGAGCTATTGCTCTCGCCACATTTCCAGTCACCTCAGAAAAGACAACAAAAAAAATGAACAAGACCCACATGACTCGAGGTACAACAAAAGAAATCACAAGAACATTGAGTGGAATAGACGTGATAGTCTTGCTCATGAAAGCTTTAAATTTATAGAGGAGGTGAGGACCGACTCACATCAAACTGGGCTAGTACTTCCCCGCTGACCAGACCCTGCTTCAGGGTGTTCATGGAGTCCCTCCAGGCGTCCTGGTCCAGCTGACTGGGGTCCTGGGGACACTTCTCTGGGATGTACTGGAAGTCTGGCTCAGTCTCTTGCTTCTCCTCCACCATGTCATAGATGGCTGGAGAGACATGGAAGGAAGTAACACAGTTAGTTAGAATAGTGTAGCACAACAGCATCTCTTATTATTACTTTAACAAGTATTAGGCTCTGCTCAGTTTCAATATTCACACCAACATACCACTTAAAAATAAGCAATGTATTAGGTATTGGATTATGACTGGAATGCTATACGCTAGTGTGGATATTGGAAGGTAGCCTCTTTTGTTTGATGTCACTTGTTCTTCTACCTATATCGTAATGATTTGGCCTGTTTTAACTGCACATTTCAATAGTGGTCCCGTGTAGCTCAGTTGGTAGAGCATGGCGCTTGCAACGCCAGGGTTGTGGGTTCAATTCCCACGGGGGACCAGTATGCAAAAAGTATGCAATTACTACTCACTGTAAGTCGCTCTGGATAAGAACGTCTGCTAAATGGCATAAATGTTAAATGTAGTAAACCCAAGGAGATTACTTAGTCACCAATCAGAGCCCTCTCCTCACCATTGGGCCTGACCAATAAGATGAGCTCTCCTGAGTGGCTCTCACAGCTGGCCTTGATGAACATGACCACCTGGTCGTGAGTGTGTTCTGAGATGTCTCGACCGTTGATCAGAACCACTTGGTCACCTTCGTTCAGGCGAGGGACACACAGG
The DNA here is from genome assembly GCF_018296145.1 of Oncorhynchus tshawytscha. Classification (NCBI taxonomy): domain Eukaryota; kingdom Metazoa; phylum Chordata; class Actinopteri; order Salmoniformes; family Salmonidae; genus Oncorhynchus; species Oncorhynchus tshawytscha. The sequence goes on from NC_056454.1 coordinate 40,976,182, forward strand.
TCAGCCTGTAGAGGGTTGGAGGAGAACGCAATCAGACCACAGTTCTGTGGTTAAAGTGGTATACACATTATTAAAATAAAATAACTGACCTAAAACAGGGAATTTTTACTAGGATTAAATGTCAGGAATTGTGAAAAACTGAGTTTAAATGTATTTGGCTGTAAAAACTCAGTTTTTCACAATTCCTGACATTTAATCCTAGTAAAAAGTTCCCTGTTTTAGGTCAGTTAGGATCATCACTTTATTTTAATAATGTGAAATGTCAGAATAATAGTAGAGAGCATAATTTATTTCAGCTTTTATTTCTTTCATCACATTCCCAGTGGGTCAGAAGTTTACATACAGTCAATTAGTATTTGGTAGCATTGCCTTTAAATTGTTTAACTTGTGTCAAACGTTTCATGGTAGCCTTCCACAAGCTTCCCACAATAAGTTGGGTGAATTTTGGCCCGTTACTCCTGACAGAGCTGGTGTAACTGAGTCAGGTTTTTAGGCCTCCTTGCTCACACATGCTTTTTCAGTTCTGCCCACACATTTTCTATGGGATTGAGGTGAGGGCTTTGTGATGGCCACTCCAATACCTTGACTTTGTTGTCCTTAAGCCATTTTGCCACAACTCTGGAAGTATGCCTGGGGTCATTGTCCAGTTGGAAGACCCATTTGTGACCAAGCTTTAACTTCCTGACTGACGTCTTGAGATGTTATTTCAATATATCCACATAGTTTTCCAACCTCATGATGCCATCTATTTTGTGAAGTGATTTGCACTTTTCGCACCAAAGTACGTTCATCTCTAGGTTACACTCCTTCCTGAGTGGTATGACGGCTGTGTGATCCCATGTGTTTATACTTGCGTACTATTGTTTGTACAGATGAACGTGGTACTTCAGGCGTTTGGAAATTCCAAGCGAGAACCAGACTTGTGGAGGTCTACAATTGTCTTTCTGAGGTCTTGGCTGTTTTCTTTTGATTTTCCCATAATGTCAAGCAAAGAGGCACTGAGTTTGAAGGTAGGCCTTGAAATATATCCACAGGTACACCTCCAATTGACTCAAATTATGTCAATTAGCCTATCAGAAACTTCTAAAACCATGACATTTTAATGACTATACACCTCATCATATATATTTATACTCCGGACTCCTACATTGCTCGTCGTAATATTTACATATTTCTTCATTCCATTCTTCTACATTTTTAATTTACTGTTAGATATTACTGCACTGTTGGAAATTCGCTAACCTGCAATTAACATCTGCTAAATATGTGTATGCAACCAATCAAATCTGATTTGATGACTGGGTGATGTCAAATCAGACCAGTTCAACGCAATTTACATTGACAGACAGTCCTACAAGTGTGAGTCTACTGTTCCAAACAATGGAACGTTTCATACTGTGTGTGTTCCAATGAGAGAGCGTGAGAGGGAACCAGACAGAGCGAGGGAAAGATAGAAGGGAAAGATGGAGAGAGAAATAGCGAGAGAGAGAGTGAGATGAGGGGTAGAGACATTGTGAGTGTGAGGGCAGAAGTGATAGGGAAAGTGTGAGCGTGTTCCTGAGTATCTGAGAGAGGGAGAACATGAGTATGTGTACTGTAAATGTTTGACATTTTATTTTCATTTTACCTTTATTTAACTCGGCAAGTCAGTTAAGAACAAATAGTTATTTACAATGACGGCCTACCCTGTCCAAACCCTAACCCGGACTCCCAATCACGGCCGGCTGTGATACAGCCTAGAATCGAACCAGGGTCTGTAGTGTCGCCTCAAGCACTGAGATGCAGTGACTTAGACTGCTGCACCACTCAGGAGCCAGAGTGTATGGGGTGTTGGTTAGTGTTCTAACATACCGATGTCCCAGGGGCCACACGAGACACGATGACGGGCACCTTCTGATCAGCTCCACCCTAAAACCAAGGCAATGGAGAGGGCTAAACAATCTGATCATATCACCAGCAGTTCTTGGTCAAGTCACATGGTCAGGATTAGGAGCAGTAGGGTTAGGTGACCTTTAGGCATTGTTATTTCAACGCATTATACATCATTTAAAAAATATAATAAAGATGTTTCATTGTCACACACACATAATAGGTGCAGTGAAATGTGTCGTACAGCGCCCCTGGAGCAAATTAGGGCACAGACAGATTTTTCACCTTGTACGGCTCGAGTATTTGAACCAGCGACCTTTCGGTTACTGGCCCAACGCTCTAATCGCTAGGTTACCTGCGGCCCTACAAAGCACTACTGTAGGCACAAGGCAGAGGTCTCACCTTGACGTTGAAGCCAAATCGTCTGTTGTCGTCGGGCCTCATCTTGACCAGGACCAGATTGTCGTGAGGGACAACACCGTTCAACTGTAGAGAAAGACATAGTGATGTGTTAATACATGTCTCCATTGGAAAGGACGTACACTCCTGACAGCCTACAGAGACTCTGAAGGACCCACAGTTCTTCAGAGGTCACAAGGTCAGAAAAAACATGACCCTGGACCTAGTTCTAAGTCATTTAGGTTCAGCTGAAAAAAATTCACTATGAAACAAAATGAAAACAGTGGTAGATTGAGTCAGGGCGGACTTACCGTGGTCTTGTCGGTTGCCATGGGGACATCGTACATCTCGTTGATGTGGTTGTCAAGGAGACTCTGCTGGGAGTGGGCCTGGATGATCTGGCTCAGGTTCTTCCTGGACTGTTTTGGAGGCAGGGCCGGGGGCCGACCATCTACTGTCTCTGGGGAGCTGGAGAGAGACACAGACAGCGTTAATCTCATGGTAGAGGACCTTCAGTCTATCTGTCAGCCAGTCAATTTTAGGTCCTTGATATTTTTTCAAGATAAGGCACGTTCCATTTCCTAAAATCCAACAGAGCTAACATGAGCTCAGTAAGCCATTCAGCCAATCAGAGCTTTCAGATAAGCAGAAACTCCATTTGCTTGTGGACATTGGCCAATAGGAGAGCAGAGCTCCTATAGCACTTCCTCCACAGAGAGAGCCTGTGTGTGTGTGTGTTGTAGTGTGTAACTACCTTACAATCCCAGTCACAGTGGGTGTGTGTTGTGTACAGTGTACCTAACCATCCCAGTCACTCAACCACAGAAATCCCAGGAGGCCCAGGGGAACTTAAGGCCAGTCAGGAACAGTCAGAGCACATTGTTTGGGGTCCTGTATGCCAGGCTGGTGTCACAACAGAGGAGACACTGGTGGGGAGGGAGGGGTGACACTGCAGGACGGACAGACAGGCCTCTCTCTCAAAATAAACAGAAACCACAAGGACTTCAGCCACATGGCTGAGAGAGGGACTACTGCTCACTGACACTGACCACGGGGACATACACAGAGTATTTGTCTGTATTTACATCAAGACAGTAAGACATAAATACAGTTGCTGTCCTTTTCCCCCCAACTGATTGAAGTCAGGGAACGGAACGGTCAACCTTCGCTTAGTTCTTTAAAAGGTCAGGCTGGGGTCAGCAGCCTCTCGCGTGACAGTGTAGTGGGATGTTTTCCTGGTTCACAGATCAGGTTGCAGAAGGGAAGCATCATATGACTTGGTTGCCTTGGTATCCACTGCTTGAAACCTCATCTTATTGAGGTAATGCTGTGACAGCCAAGATTGTTGTATTGATGCTTCTTTTGGAGAGAGACAGAGATGGAGAGAGAGAGATGGGGGAGAGAGAGGGCGATGCTTGAGATCCCAGGAAGAGTGAGCAGGTGGTTATGTCATCTTCTGGATCAGTGAAGAGAAGAGCAAATGGCTTGGCACAGAATGTGGGTGCGTGCAAGCGTGTGTGTATGCGTATATATATATATATATAACCCCTGACACTGCTACAGTAGAGTCACCAGGGTTAGGTCACTCTCACACGTCACACTGCTACAGTAGAGTCACCAGGGATTTTATATATATATATATATATATGCATACACACACGCTTGCACGCACCCACATTCTGTGCCAAGCCATTTGCTCTTCTCTCTATATATATATATATATATATATATATGTTGGTGTGTGTGAATAGAGGAGTGAAATGAGAGCGAAAGAGGGAGTGAAAGTATATAGGCAGAGTGTGGGTGTGCCTCTGTGTATATGCATAGGTTAAGTATGAATACGTATGAACTCACTACTGTAAGTCGATGTGAATAAGAACGTCTGCTAAATGACTAAAATGTTCAATTGGGAAGTGCGGGGACTCTGAACTACTCCCTCTATTCCCATTAGAGATACGGTATCTGTACTGGTGCTTGCGACACAGTTCTTGGTAAGTTAACACTTCTGCAGAACAGATAAACAGCCTTCCTGCTTTAACATAACAAGCCAGTTGTTGTAGAGGCTCTTACCCAATCTGGCCTAATAATAAACAGTTAACGGATCTCTGAAAGGCATCTCAGAGAACATAACAGCCAAAAGAACTGGAGTACAGGGTTGTCTGGAGGTTGAGGTTAGGATGTAGAGCAGAGGGGAAAACAGGGGGGTGGGACAAGGAGAGGGCTGAACATAGCCTCACTCAGTAGGGCAACTCAACACTAGTGGCCCAGGGGTTAGGTCACTGTCACACTGCTACAGTAGAGTCACCAGGGGTTAGGTCACTGTCACACTGTTACAGTAGAGTCACCAGGGGTTAGGTCACTGTCACACTGCTACAGTAGAGTCACCAGGGGTTAGGTCACTGTCACACTGTTACAGTAGAGTCACCAGGGGTTAGGTCACTGTCACACTGCTACAGTAGAGTCACCAGGGGTTAGGTCACTGTCACACTGCTACAGTAGAGTCACCAGGGGTTAGGTCACTGTCACACTGCTACAGTAGAGTCACCAGAGGTTAGGTCACTCTCACACGTCACTCTGCTACAGTAGAGTCACCAGGGGTTAGGTCACTCTCTCACTGCTACAGTAGAGTCACCAGGGTTAGGTCATTCTCACACGTCACACTGCTACAGTAGAGTCACCAGGGGTTAGGTCACTCTCACACTGCTACAGTAGAGTCACCAGGGGTTAGGTCACTCTCACACATCACACTGCTACAGTAGAGTCACCAGGGGTTAGGTCACTCCCACACGTCACACTGCTACAGTAGAGTCACCAGGGGTTAGGTCACTCCCACACGTCACACTGCTACAGTAGAGTCACCAGGGGTTAGGTCACTCTCACACTGCTACAGTAGAGTCACCAGGGGTTAGGTCACTCTCACACGTCACACTGCTACAGTAGTCACCAGGGGTTAGGTCACTCTCACACGTGACACTGCTACAGTAGAGTCACCAGGGTTTAGGTCACTCCCACACGTCACACTGCTACAGTAGAGTCACCAGGGGTTAGGTCACTCTCACACTGCTACAGTAGAGTCACCAGGGGTTAGGTCACTCTCACACATCACACTGCTACAGTAGAGTCACCAGGGGTTAGGTCACTCCCACACGTCACACTGCTACAGTAGAGTCACCAGGGGTTAGGTCACTCCCACACGTCACACTGCTACAGTAGTCACCAGGGGTTAGGTCACTCTCACACTGCTACAGTAGAGTCACCAGGGGTTAGGTCACTCTCACACGTCACACTGCTACAGTAGTCACCAGGGGTTAGGTCACTCTCACACGTGACACTGCTACAGTAGAGTCACCAGGGTTTAGGTCACTCCCACACGTCACACTGCTACAGTAGAGTCACCAGGGGTTAGGTCACTCTCACACGTCATGCTGGGTTAGGCTCTACTGTTAGGCTACTCTCAGATATCAGTGTTCTACCAGTGCAGTAGACTACAGCCACGGGCCGGGGGAAGTTTGACCCAAGGCGGGTAATACTGCACTGAGTCAGAGACAGGCCTCATTTTAATGTGTCTACCACCCCCCACCGTGCTCCATCCCAGCCCTGCTGAACCACCTCCATGCCCCCAGAGCTGTAAACACCATTTATAGCCCGCGTTCAAAGGCTCTGTTTCCATTTAAGCCCATTAAATGACATTTGGGAAAGGGTGTGAACTGTAATTGCAAGCCACAGACACACAAGCCAACCGTTAAAACGGATAACTTTTAAAAAAGCAGCCGTTTCAGAAGTCGGAGCAGACACCATGGCACTGGTACTGTCATGTCCAATTAAAATGTGGCTTCCATAGATTTTTAGACCGTGGCTTTAGTGGAGACTTTAACAGTGGAATATAGTCACAGGCACCAACTTTCACCCTCATTAACAGCTATGCTGGTGTTTGACAGAGAGGGAAGAGCTGGTCAGAGACAACTTCCATTAGATTGTTAGTCTTGCTTAGAGCAGTCCCTTGGTGCATATTGTTCTAATGTAGGCCTAGTATCTCGTACTGGGCTACAACTAGCGGCCCCAGTTGTTCCTGGTCAGATCCTACAGTCATATCAACAGGGCCACTGATAACCACCACACCTCTCACCTTCCTGACTACTGCAGTGTGTCCAGTGTCCACTCGAGGTCCAGACTGATTGAGTTGGTGTGAGTGGACGAGGCTGACTTGTGATTGGTGTGTGTGTGTATGTGTGGCAGCAGACTTACGGACTGGAGTCCAGACTGATAGAGTTGGCCTGGGTGGAGGACGCTGGTTTGTGATTGGAGAAGACGGGGAGACTAGGCGAGGCGTGGATCATGTGGTCCACCAGGTGCCCAACCGACAACGGGCGCATCCGCGTCCCCTCCTGTACGAACAGCGAGTTCCGGCTGCACGCACACACACACACACACACACACACACACACACACACACACACACACACACACACACACACACACACACACACACACACACACACACACACACACACACAATGGTGGTTAGGAGGATTGTGTGTGGAATCAAAGCAAATGAATGTACGGTATTCCACACTGTTTGAAGACTTCCATTGTTGGTTTGATTCTATTATGTTTTACCCAGCTTCTGTGATACATTTGAAAGTGTACAATTCCTTTTGTTTTAGCCCATGCTATGAAAAGTGTGACTTCCATTTCTGATGTTATTGAAACTGGGACTCCCTCACAGCGTGTCTCCCTCTCGGAGGCGTGGGCATTATATTAGGATAGGGTATATAAGGAGGAGTGACAGCCAGGAACTCACTGGTTAGGGGTACCGGGTGGGGAGCGTGTAGGCAGGCTCTGGGTCTCCAGCCTCTCGTCTGATAGGCTGTTCCTGCTCACCGCCTCCCAGTCTGTCCCGCACATCAACTTCCTGGCCATGGGCTTACTGGGAGACCTACACAAACAGGAAATATAATCAGCCACGTGACAGAGTCAATGAGGATGTGATAGTGCTGACTTTGTGATAAGGAAGACAGAGGGTGTGGCTGAAAAGGCGCCCTATTCCCTATATAGTGCACTACTTTAGACTACAGCCCTATTCCCTATATAGGGCACTACTTTATACTACAGCCCTATTCCCTATATAGGGCACTACTTTATACTACAGCCCTATTCCCTATATAGTGCACTACTTTACACTACAGCCCTATTCCCTATATAGTGCACTACTTTACACTACAGCCCTATTCCCTATATAGTGCACTACTTTATACTACAGCCCTATTCCCTACATAGTGCACTACTTTATACTACAGCCCTATTCCCTACATAGGGCACTACTTTATACTACAGCCCTAGTCCCTACATAGGGCACTACTTTATACTACAGCCCTATTCCCTATATAGTGCACTACTTTATACTACAGCCCTATTCCCTATATAGTGCACTACTTTATACTACAGCCCTATTCCCTATATAGTGCACTACTTTATACTACAGCCCTATTCCCTATATAGTGCACTACTTTAGACTACAGCCCTATTCCCTATATAGGGCACTACTTTATACTACAGCCCTATTCCCTATATAGTGCACTACTTTATACTACAGCCCTATTCCCTATATAGTGCACTACTTTATACTACAGCCCTATTCCCTACATAGGGCACTACTTTATACTACAGCCCTATTCCCTATATAGTGCACTACTTTATACTACAGCCCTATTCCCTATATAGTGCACTACTTTATACTACAGCCCTATTCCCTATATAGGGCACTACAGCCCTATTCCCTATATTAGGGCACTACCTTTGACCAGGGTCTGGATAGGAATTCGGGGGGAAAGTAATGCACTATATAGGGAACAGGGCGCCATGTCAGACCCAGCCAGAGGGGTGAAACACTCCAGTCTAAAGCCCAGATGAATATGACTGACACACAGCTCAGCGATAAAGACATAATCCGTGAGACTAGGATGTGATGATTGGCACATCAGTATCACTAATTCATCCTTCAGCACCTCCAGGATGTGATGATTGGCCCATCAACATCACTAATTCATCCTACAGCACCTCCAGGATGTGATTGGCCCATCAATATCACTAATTCATCCTACAGCACCTCCAGGATGTGATGATTGGCCCATCAATATCACTAATTCATCCTACAGCACCTCCAGGATGTGATGATTGGCCCATCAATATCACTAATTCATCCTACAGCACCTCCAGGATGTGATGATTGGCCCATCAACATCACTAATTCATCCTACAGCACCTCCAGGATGTGATGATTGGCCCATCAGTATCACTAATTCATCCTTCAGCACCTCCAGGATGTGATGATTGGCCCATCAACATCACTAATTCATCCTACAGCACCTCCAGGATGTGATTGGCCCATCAATATCACTAATTCATCCTACAGCACCTCCAGGATGTGATGATTGGCCCATCAACATCACTAATTCTCTGGGCACTAACATAGAGCTGTCATACTTGTTTTGATAGAGGACTTCATAGCAGAGATACAAACATAAACCATAAATACAGGGCCTATACAAAGTCGACATCCCCCCTTTTCACATTTTGTTGCATTACAAAGTGGGACTGAAACATATAAAATTGTATTTTTTTGTCATTGAGCTACACAAAATACTCCATAATGTTAACGTGAAAAGAGCAATTCTAAATATTAATATTAATAAAAAATGTAATAACTAAAAGTCATTGCGTAACTATTCACCCCTTTCGTTTAGGCAAGCATAAATTAGTTCAGAAGTAAAAATGTGGCTTAATAAATCACACACAATAAGTTTTATGGACTCACTCCCTGTGAAATAATAGGGATTAACATGATTGTTGATTGACTACCCCTTCCATCTGCCCCCCATACATACATCTGTAAGGTCCATCAGTCAAGTATTGACTTTCAAGCATTGATTCAACTAAAGACCAGGGAGCTTTTGGAAAGCCTCATAAACAAGGGCAGTGATTGGTAGATGGGTTACAATAACAAATCAAACATTGAATATATCTTTAAGCATGGTCAAGTTAATAATCATGCTGTGGATGATGTATTAAACCACCCAGACACATCAAAGATGCAGTTGACTTTCTGATCTGAGCGGCAGGACAGGAAGGAAACTGCTTAGGGTTGTCACCTTGAGGCCATTGGTGATTTTAAAACATGTACAGAGTTCAATGGCTGTGATGGGAGAAAACTGAGGATGGATCAACATTGTAGTGACTCCACAATAATTACCTAAATGACAGAGTGAAAAGGAGAACACTGATATATAGAATATTCCAAAACATTAAAATGTATGCAAAGAGGCACTAAAGTAATACTGCAACAAAAAATGGCCTAAATGCAAAGCCTTATGTTTGGGGCAAATCCACCACATCACTGAGTACCCCACTACTTATTTTCAAGCATGGTGGTGGCTGCATCATGGTATGGGTATGCTTGTCATCGGCAAAGACTGGGGAGTTTTTCAAGATGAAAAGACAAGGGATGGAGCTAAGCACAGGCAAAATCCTAGAGAAAAACCTGGTCCAGTCTGCTTTCCAGCAGACACGTTCATCTTTCGGCAGGACAATAACCTACAGCACAAAGCCACATCTACACTGGAGTTACTTACCAAGAAGACAGTGAATGTTCCTGAGTGGTCAAGTTACAGTTTTGACATAAATCTGCTTGAAAATCTATGTCGAGATCCCCCAACACCTTGAACAAAATGGGGAAATATTGCACAATCCAGGTGTGCAAAGCTCTTAGAGACTTACCTAAGTAGACTCACATCTGTAATTGCTGCCAAAGGTGTTTCTAACATGTATTTACTCAGGAGCGTGAATACTTATTTAATCAAGGAATACTAGTGTCTTGCTTTTCATTCATCTTTAAAATGTGTAGATCGTTGACAAAAAAAAAACAATTAATGAATTTTAATCCCAATATGTAACAAGAAAATGTACAGAAATTCAAGGGAGGTGTAGATATTCTATAGACACTGTACACATATATAGTATAGTGTTGTGTTGTATTACCTGGCAAACACCCTGTTCTTGATCCCCTTCTCTTTGCCATACTGCACCGACTGCACCTCGGTCCTCCCACTGCATAGAACACGTTCAAACAACATCCAAACCATCCTTTTAGTAACACTCAGCCACATCTCACAAACTGCTGTTTTGTGCTGCAACTCACAACCCAATTGGAGCTTTAAAACTCTGTTTCACCCAAACTGTATATCTCACCGGACAAAACGCCCCCTTACCACCACCCCCCCATCCCCTTCACAGCAAATGCTCAAGTACTTCAACAATGAACAGTTTGTTTGATTTGTACCCTTTCTAATCTCCATCTGAGACGTGAATCCATATGAATAATAGAAAAACTCCTTTTTCCCCCAAAAGCGTTTTGAAAGGACTGAAGAAAAACAAGCCCCGTTTTGGGTTTGCATTAATAATTCATCTACTTTTCCCAAAGATGAGAGCACAATAGGCAACCACTAATACAATTCCCCAAACACTGACTGTTGATGCCACTCATCGTGACCTCGAAGACATTTTTGACCCGTGTTGACATTTCAGTGGCAGCGCTTCGTGCCTTGCAGGTATAGTGTGTATGGGTTGATGCATGCACCCGTGGCAATGGGGCTTTTCTCTTACCAGTAACGAAACTTGGAGCCCAGGGTAAAATAGTGGGCAAAGAAGTTCTTCTGAGGGGGAACGGGCCGGTCCAGACGGAAGAAGGTGTGATGCTCTACACAAGTCTTCCATAGGTTCTTACAGGCTCTGTAACTCACCATGTTAAACCCCAGCAAGGTCTCCCTCGTCTCATTCTGTAGGGGGAGGGAGAAAGATAAAAAGTAGAGGAGTGAGGGAGAGAGAGAGAGACAGAATGACAGAGTGAGGGAGAGACAGAATGACAGAGTGAGGGAGAGACAGAATGACAGAGTGAGTGAGAGACAGAATGACAGAGTGAGTGAGAGACAGAATGACAGAGTGAGTGAGAGACAGAATGACAGAGTGAGTGAGAGACAGAATGACAGAGTGAGTGAGAGACAGAATGACAGAGTGAGTGACAACAATAATGAGAAAGAACATGTTCCTATACTAAGAGCAATATATTCTGAGCTGCTGTTATGTGACCACCCTCCCACACATCATTCAATTCCTTTAATCCATAGGCTTTATTGTGTACTATGGGGGGGGGGCAGTAGTGAGGTGTTGAGTTAAAATCTTGGTCCTATGGTCACAGATGTCAAGACAATGCTACAGTGCCATGTTCATAGATGGGGAAATAGAATGTGTTGGATTAGCCACCATGATCCGGTAGGTTTGTCGCATGAGACAATTAATTTCTATCTGCATCCCCAACATCCCCATACCCCTCCCTCAGCCTCTACGGTGTTTCCTGAGGGCACATGCCACATCCCCATACCCCTCCCTCAGCCTCCACGGTGTTTCCTGAGGGCACATGCCACATCCCCATACCCCTCCCTCAGCCTCCACAGTGTTTCCTGAGGGCACATGCCACATCCCCATACCCCTCCCTCAGCCTCCACAGTGTTTCCTGAGGGAACATGCCACTCGTCATGAAGACATGGTGGTCCCCATTCCCACTTGGGCCATTATGTTCACAGAGACAGCCATAGCATAATGTTCTAGTAAGCTGTCTGCTCATATAGCCTGTGAGCCTACTCTACAGAAACAGAGACCAGTTAAGGTTCAGCGTCCTTTAAAAAATATATATATGTTTACTTTTCTGTGACTGTCCACACTAGCATCTTAAAACAACGTCAAGGAAGAGCAGGTTCTCAGCATCTTGAAACGTCGTCAAAGAAGCAGGTTCTCAGCATCTTGAAACGTCGTCAAAGAAGCAGGTTCTCAGCATCTTGAAACGTCGTCAAAGAAGCAGTTTCTCAGCATCTTGAAACGTCGTCAAAGAAGCAGTTTCTCAGCATCTTGAAACGTCGTCAAAGAAGCAGTTTCTCAGCACCTTGAAACGTCGTCAAAGAAGCAGTTTCTCAGCACCTTGAAACGTCGTCAAAGAAGCAGGTTCTCAGCACCTTGAAACGTCGTCAAAGCAGGTTCTCAGCACCTTGAAACGTCGTCAAAGAAGCAGGTTCTCAGCACCTTGAAACGTCGTCAAAGAAGCAGTTTCTCAGCACCTTGAAACGTCGTCAAAGAAGCAGTTTCTCAGCACCTTGAAACGTCGTCAAAGAAGCAGTTTCTCAGCACCTTGAAACGTCGTCAAAGAAGCAGGTTCTCAGCACCTTGAAACGTCGTCAAAGAAGCAGGTTCTCAGCACCTTGAAACGTCGTCAAAGAAGCAGGTTCTCAGCACCTTGAAACGTCGTCAAAGAAGCAGGTTCTCAGCATCTTGAAACGTCGTCAAAGAAGCAGGTTCTCAGCATCTTGAAACGTCATCAAAGAAGCAGTTTCTCAGCATCTTGAAACGTCGTCAAAGAAGCAGTTTCTCAGCATCTTGAAACGTCGTCAAAGAAGCAGTTTCTCAGCACCTTGAAACGTCGTCAAAGAAGCAGTTTCTCAGCACCTTGAAACGTCGTCAAAGAAGCAGGTTCTCAGCACCTTGAAACGTCGTCAAAGAAGCAGGTTCTCAGCACCTTGAAACGTCGTCAAAGAAGCAGGTTCTCAGCACCTTGAAACGTCGTCAAAGAAGCAGGTTCTCAGCACCTTGAAACGTCGTCAAAGAAGCAGGTTCTCAGCACCTTGAAACGTCGTCAAAGAAGCAGGTTCTCAGCACCTTGAAACGTCGTCAAAGAAGCAGGTTCTCAGCACCTTGAAACGTCGTCAAAGAAGCAGGTTCTCAGCACCTTGAAACGTCGTCAAAGAAGCAGGTTCTCAGCACCTTGAAACGTCGTCAAAGAAGCAGGTTCTCAGCACCTTGAAACGTCGTCAAAGAAGCAGGTTCTCAGCACCTTGAAACGTCGTCAAAGAAGCAGGTTCTCAGCACGTTGAAACGTTGTCAAAGCAGGTTCTCAGCACCTTGAAAGGTCGTCAAAGAAGCAGGTTCTCAGCACCTTGAAAGGTCGTCAAAGAAGCAGGTTCTCAGCACCTTGAAAGGTCGTCAAAGAAGCAGGTTCTCAGCACCTTGAAAGGTCGTCAAAGAAGCAGGTTCTCAGCACCTTGAAAGGTCGTCAAAGAAGCAGGTTCTCAGCACCTTGAAAGGTCGTCAAAGAAGCAGGTTCTCAGCACCTTGAAAGGTCGTCAAAGAAGCAGGTTCTCAGCATCTTGAAAGGTCGTCAAAGAAGCAGGTTCTCAGCATCTTGAAAGGTCGTCAAAGAAGCAGGTTCTCAGCATCTTGAAACGTCGTCAAAGAAGCAGTTTCTCAGCACCTTGAAACGTCGTCAAAGAAGCAGTTTCTCAGCACCTTGAAACGTCGTCAAAGAAGCAGGTTCTCAGCACCTTGAAACGTCGTCAAAGAAGCAGGTTCTCAGCACCTTGAAACGTCGTCAAAGAAGCAGGTTCTCAGCACCTTGAAACGTCGTCAAAGAAGCAGTTTCTCAGCACCTTGAAACGTCGTCAAAGAAGCAGTTTCTCAGCACCTTGAAACGTCGTCAAAGAAGCAGGTTCTCAGCACCTTGAAACGTCGTCAAAGAAGCAGGTTCTCAGCACCTTGAAACGTCGTCAAAGAAGCAGGTTCTCAGCACCTTGAAAGGTCGTCAAAGAAGCAGGTTCTCAGCACCTTGAAAGGTCGTCAAAGAAGCAGGTTCTCAGCACCTTGAAAGGTCGTCAAAGAAGCAGGTTCTCAGCATCTTGAAAGGTCGTCAAAGAAGCAGGTTCTCAGCATCTTGAAACGTCGTCAAAGAAGCAGGTTATCTGACCAACACCATCATCATGTACAGTAGACTAAAGCTCCCCTCGCCTCACCAAGAGGTCAGATAATGTTAAGCGATTAGGCCTGGCTCGCAGTCAGGGTTCCAATTCATCCCAAAGGTGTTCGATGGGGTTGAGAGCAGGGTTCTGCGCAGGCCATTCAAGTTCTTCGACACCGATCTCGACAAACCATTTCTGTATGGACCTTGCATTGTGCATGGGGGCATTTTCATGTTGGAACAAGAAAGGGCCTTCCCTAAACTGTTGCCACAAAGTTGGAAGCACAGAATCATCTAGAATGTCATTGAATGCTGTAGCTTTAAGATTTCCCTTCACTGGAACTAAGGGGCCTAGCCCGAACCAGGAAAAACAGTCCCAGACCATTATTCCTTCACCAAACTGTACAGTCGGCAATATGCATTCGGGCAGGTAGCGTTCTCCTGGCATCCGTCAAACCCAGATTCATCCGTCAGACTGCCAGATGGTGAAGCGTGATTCATCACTCCACAGAATGTGTTTCCATGGCCGAGAGCTTTACACCACTCCAGCTTGGCATTGCACATGGTGATCTTAGGTTTGTGTGCGGCTGCTCTGCCATGGAAACCCACTTCATGAAGCTCCTGACGAACACATTTTGTGCTAGAGCTGCTTCCAGGGGCAGTTTGGAATTCAGTAGTGAGTGTTGCAACCCAGGACAGATGTTTTTACACGCTACGCGCTTCAGCGGTCCCGTTCTATAAGCTTGTGTGGCCTACCACATCACGGCTGAGCCGTTGTTGCTCCTAGACATTTCCACTTCACAATAACAGCATTTACAGTTGACCGGGGCAGCTCCAACAAGGAAGCAATTTTTTTTTTAACTGACTTCTTGGAAAGGTGGCATCCTATAACGGTCCCACATTGAAAGTCACTGAGCTCTTCAATAAAGACATTTTACAGGCAATGTTTGTCGATGGAGATTGCATGGCTGTGTGCTCGATTTTATACACCTGTCAGCAACGGATGTAGCCGAATCCAGTAATTTGAAGGGGTGTCCACATACTTTTGTATATATAGTGTATATACAGTGCATTCGGAAAGTATTCAGACCCATTGACTTAATCCACATTTTGCTACGTTACAGCCTTATTCTAAAATGTATTACATTTATTTTTTCCATCATCAATCAACACCCAATACCACATAATGACAAAGCAAAAACAGGTGTGTAAAAAGTTTTGCAAATGTATTTACAAAATGTTTAAAAAATAAATAAATCTATATACATTTACATAAGTATTCAGACCCTTTGCTATGAGACTTGAAATTGAGCTCAGGTTTATCCTGTTTCCATTGATCCTCCTTGAGATGTTTCTACAACTTGATTGGAGTCCACCTTTGGTAAATTCAATTGATTGGACATGACTTGGAAAGGCACACACCTGTCTATATAAAGGTCCCACAGTTGACAGTGCATGTCAGAGCAAAAACCAAACCATGGGGCCGAAGGAATTGTCCGTAGACTTCAGAGACAGGATTGTGTCGAGGCACAGATCTGGGGAAAGGTACCAAAACATTTCTGCAGCATTGAAGGTCCCCAAGAACACATTGGCCTCCATCATTCTGAAATTAAATAAGTATTTCTAAAAACCTGTTTTCACTTTCCATTATGGGATATTGTGTGTAGATTTATGAATGTTTAAATGTTTTTATAAATATATCTACAGACAAGGCTGTAACGTAACAAAATGTGGAAAAGTCAAGGGGTCTGAATACTTTCTGAATGCACTATATATATTTTATTATATACTATACATATACTGTTCTTCATATATATATATATATATATATACACAGTGCCTTGCGAAAGTATTCGGCCCCCTTGAACTTTGCAACCTTTTGCCACATTTCAGGCTTCAAACAAAGATATAAAACTGTATTTTTTTTTGTGAAGAATCAACAACAAGTGGGACACAATCATGAAGTGGAACGACATTTATTGGATATTTCAAACTTTTTTAACAAATCAAAAACTGAAAAATTGGGCGTGCAAAATTATTATTAGCATTATTAGCATATGGATTGAATATGTAGTATATCTGAAGAACAGTATATGTATAGTATATAATCAAATATATATTGCTTGCAGGAACAACTTACTACTTTTCCTTACTACAGGAGGAAAATGTAAAAGGAGGGAAATGAATTTCCTGGTTCGTTGTTGCTTTTTAAAGCATGTGCAGTGACCCGCGCTCACATGACCCATATCTCCATTGGGCTGCGTCCCAAATGGAACCCTGTTCCCTATACATGGCACTACTTTGATCAAAGCCCTGGTCAAAAGTAGTGCACTTACATAGGGACTAGGGTTAAATTTGGGACGCAACCATGAATAATTCAGTTCGAGTGACACCCTGGAGGCTGGGCGACGGCCGCAGTGCTCTTAGTAGAACTGCTCTGGAAAAACCCCTTCTCCATTATGAAACCAGGGAGGGAGAGGGGTGATGGGGCTGTTTTGGGGATCTTTTCCTGAGATTCCATGGAACAGAGGAAGTAGGAGAGGGAGCCTGCAGCACTTTCAATTCATTTTCAGATCACACTCCCCACCTCCACCCCCAAAATGCATTATCTATTCTTCATAATTAATAAGCATTTAAGAGGCTCTCCCTCCGTTGCTCTTCCAGATTTCAGTGACAGTCAGAGGCGGAGCAGGCCGGTGATTATGCCAGAAAACCAGTTCATCATATAAACAAATATGGACACTGGTTCTGGGTGAGGGGGCAGTTAATGTTGTTCATGTCTAAGCTTGGTTGTTTCAGATTGATATGGTGCCTGTGGAGTGATGAGGGACTGGACCAGTGGTAGGTGGTCCATTAGCAGTGCAAGATAGTTTCCTCCCTGAGGAAGAGCCAGACAACTGGATCTGGTTTGGGGACACTAATGGCAGGGAAACACAGTTACACAAGCTGAGGCAGAACCTGTGGCTGTGTTCACTGCTGTGTTTTCTGCTGGGTAAGTCATCATTCCTACTGTATAAAACACATTGCTGCTAGATTAGTAGATCCTGCCTTACATTCACATTTTATTGTCAAAATAAGGACATTGAAAACGACGGCTTGAATACCTACCACTTCTCTCCTGAGCTGAACGAAGAACTGTTTGCACTTGAACAATATTTTCACAATCTTCAACCTGAAAGGGGTGAGTGAGAAATACACAGAAATTGCGTCACAATGTGTGTCACTGCAGAGGGTCTCCTTCCTTCACGGCTCAAATCAGAGCCGTCGCTGCAGAGAGCAGCTGTCTCCCCATCAAAACTAATCCCCCCCTCTCCTCTCTTCTCTTCTCTCCCTTCCCCCTACAGCCCTTCTACATGACTCACAGCTCAGATAAATATATTTTAGATTCACACACTCTCTAAGACAGCGTCATCTAATCGCTCATTTGTCAGCCTGTTGTGGACATAAATGGGAGAGAGGCTAGAATTCACACATCTCTCTTAGATACCGGACCCCTCTGCTTTCTGAGAGGAGTAACGTTGTGCATCACCTTTTAATAGTATTGGCAGGCAAGCCAAACAGAGAGAGTGGTCAATAGGAGCGAGCCTTCTCGCTTGACAGTGGAGGACAGCTGTTGTGAAACGCGCCACTGTTAGCAGCCCTAAATTTAGCCTGACTGGAAAGCGTCGGAGCTGCCTGTGCTACAGCAAGCAGCTGGCTTTTAAGAATGGGGATGTGTGCTGTGGGGGGTGGGGAAGTGTCTGTGTCAGTGTGTGTGTTGGATTATTACTCGTCTGGTGGGGATTTGGGCTGTGCTCTCCCACCCCTGGCACACACTTCCAGTAGCCCCACCAACACAGCTGAATATCAAAGATTTCTAAGAATTAAATCTTTGGGCCTCAAAGACAATCCACATGAAAGCCTAAACCGCTCTGAGATTCTAGGAATGATCATATTAACAGATTAATATGTAAAACAGTTATGTGATGTGCTTAGAAGAATCCTATTTGACACTTCTCAGAATGCTTCTGCAACCTGGAATGATATACTCTACCACGGCCAAGGGCTGTATCCAGGGAGACGGGCGGCAGGTAGCCTAGTGTTTAGAGTGTTGGACTAGTAACCGTAAAGGTTGCAAGATCGAATCCCCGAGCTGACAAGGTAAAAATCTGTCATTCTGCCCCTGAACAAGGCAGTTAACTTCTTGGTGACAGGGGGGCAGTATTGAGTAGCTTGGATGAATAAGGTGCCCAGAGTAAACTGCCTGCTACTCTGTCCCAGATGCGAATATATGCATATTATTAGTATATTTGGATAGAAAACACTATGAAGTTTCTAAAACTGTTTGAATGATGTATGTGAGTATAACAGAACTCATATGGCAACCTCAGAAAAATCCAACCAGGAAGTGGGAAATCGGAGGTTTGTAGTTTTTCAACTCTTTGCCATTCCAATATACAGTGTAAATGGGGTCATAATGCACTTCCTAAGGCTTCCACTAGATGTCAACAGTCTTTAGAACTTTGCTTCAGGCTTCTACTATGAAGGGGGAGAGAATGAGAGGGGATTGAGCCAGGTGTCTGGCAGAGTGCCCAACGCTCGTGAGGCGCGGTCAAGAGAGAGTTAGCTCTCGTTCCATTGCTTTTCTACAGACAATGAAATTCTCCGGTTGGAACATTATTGAAGATTTATGATAAAAACATCCTAAAGATTGATTCTATACTTAGTTTGACAAGTTTCTATGACCTGTAATATAACTTTTTGAACATTTCATCTGACGTTCGGCTGGACCTGAACGCGTGTTTGGATTTGTTTACCAAACACCCTAACAAAAGAAGCTATTTGGACATAATTAATGAACTTTATCGAACAAATCAAACATTTATTGTGGAACTGGGATTCCTGGGAGTGCATTCTGATGAAGATCATCAAAGGTAAGTGAATATTTATAATGCAATTTCTGACTAATGTTGACGACACAATATGGCGGATATCTTTTTGGCTGCTTTGTTGTCTTAACACTGTACTCAGATTATTGCATGGTTTGCTTTTTCCGTGTTTTTTATTTTTATTTTTTATCTGACACAGCGGTTGCATTAAGGAGAAGTATATCTCTAATTCCATGTATAACACTTGTTTTTCATCAACATTTATAATGAGTATTTCTGTAAATAGATGTGGCTCTCTGCACAATCAGAGTGTTTTAGAACTACTGAACGTAACGCGCCAATGTAAAATGAGATTTTTTTATATAAATATGCACTTCAGCAAACAAAACATACATGTATTGTGTAACATGAAGTCCTATGAGTGTAATCTGATGAATATCATCAAAGGTTAGTGATTAATTTTATCTCTATTTGTGCTTTTTGTGACTCCTCTCTTTGGCTGGAAAAATGGCTGTGTTTTTCTGTGACTTGGTGGTGACCTAACAATCGTTTGTGGTGCTTTCGCTGTAAAGCCTTTTTGAAATCAGACACTGTGGCCGGATTAACGAGAATTTTATCTTTAAAATTGTGTAAAATTCTTGTATGCTTGAGGAATTTTAATTGAGATTTTTGTTGTTTTGAATTTGGCGACCTGCACTTTCACTGGCTGTTGGCGAGTTGGGACGCTACCTTCCCACATATCCCAGAGAGGTTAACCCACTGTTCCTAGGCCGTCATTGAAAATAAGAATTTGTTCTTAACTGACTTGCCTAGTTAAATAAAAGGTCAAATAAAAAATATATAGCAAAAATATATACATTAAAAAATACATCTTTCCTCTTCCTACTTACACAAGCAGTAAGCATTTAGAATGTCTAACACAATCTACCGAAGTGGATGCTCTGTGTGATCACAAACGATCCCCTTGTAGCAACGATCAAATTAATTATAGGATTTACAAATCGCCTCATCTTGTATCAGAATCAAAAGACTCCAGTTTGTCACTCACCAGGGAAAGCAGTTGATTCGTACCCTGTTCTTGTAAACCACGATCCCTGCTGACATCACCCCAATTAAAATCTCAGTGTTGCGTTGATCCTGGAACACACACACAGAGAGAGAAAATTAAGTGTCTAAGCACCCTGACAGTGGGCCAGCCTGGTGGAAGCTTTGGAGGGGGTACAGACACAGACCCTGTCCCCCTATGGCAGGAGTGGGGGTACAGACATAGACCCTCTCCTCCTATCTCCTCCCCCATCTCTCCTACAGACACAGACCCTCCCCCCCCATGGCAGGGTGGGGGTACAGACAAGGACCCTCTCCTCCTATCTCTCTATGGCAGGGTGGGGGGGGTATGGCAGACAAGGACCCTCTCCTCCTCCCCCATCTCTCTGGCCCACAGACCCTCTCCTCCCCCCATCTCTCTATGGCAGGGTGGGGGTACAGACACAGACCCTCTCCTATCTCCTCCCCCATCTCTCCAGGGTGGGGGTACAGACACAGACCCCCCTATCTCTCTATGGCAGGGTGGGGGTACAGACACAGACCCTCTCCTCCTATCTCTCCCCCCCATCCTCCCCACTCTCCTCCTATCTCCCTCTCTATGGCAGGGTGGGGGTACAGACACAGACCCTCTCCTCCTATCTCCCTCCCCCATCTCTCTATGGCAGGGTGGGGGTACAGACAAGGACCCTCTCCTCCTATCTCCCTCCCCCATCTCTCTATGGCAGGGTGGGGGGGACACAGATCTCTCTATGGCAGGGTGGGGGTACAGACATAGACCCTCTCCTCCCATCTCTCTAGGATACAGACACAGACCCTCTCCTCCTATCTCCCTCCCCACATCTCTCTATGGCAGGGTGGGGGTACAGACAAGGACCCTCTCCTCCTATCTCTCTATGGCAGTACCGACACAGACCCCCTCCTCCTATCTCCCTCCCCCATCTCTCTATGGCAGGGTGTGTGTGTGTGTGCGTGCGTGTGTGTGTGTGTGTGGGGGGAGGGGCAATATAGTCCCTACTGTATGACAACAGTAGGGGGGCAATATAGTCCCTAGTTTAAAATGGGGCACAACCACTCCACCTCTTCACTGTAATAGTGTGATGATCATCCTACAGCAAAAATGGCTGGATGGACAATGGTGGCTGGGCCTCAGTTGAGATCTGCCATTCACTCATTGTACCAATAATTTTGTGACCTGCTTTGTCTTATGAACCAAACTACTATCCAGACAAAAACAACCAAACCTAGACAGTCAGACCAAGACACCCAAACATGCACATAAAAGTACACAGACATACCAGACGACACACACACACACACACACACACACACACACACACACACAATCTGGGACAAAAAGAGAAGTCTGTCTAATCATACAATGAGGGAAATCTCTGTACTCCAGACAATGGCTGGATTAGTGGATTCCCTAGTCCACAGACACACAGACACAGCTTGTCAAGGCTCAGTGGTTCTGCTGTTCCTCAGCTATAAAGGGATACTTCAGGATTTTGGCAATGAGGCCCTTTATCTACTTACACAGAGTCAGATGAACTTGTGGACACCATTTTTATGTCTCTGTGTCCAGTATGAAGGAAGCTCGAGATAGACTTCCAGACTTCCAGCCGCCTCAGGCGGCAGGGTAGCCTAGTGGTTAGAGCGTTGGACTAGTAACCAGAAGATTGCAAGTTCAAATCCCTGAGCTGACAAGGTACAAATCTGTCGTTCTGCCCCTGAACAGGCAGTTAACCCACTGTTCCTAGGCCGTCATTGAAAATAAGAATTTGTTCTTAACTGACTTGCCTAGTTAAATAAAGGTAAAAAAAAAAATGGCGCTATGGGTAACGCTATTTAGCACTGCCTCACAAAACAACCTCTAACTTCCTTCATACTGAACACAGAGACATTAAAATGGTGTCCACAAGTTCATCTGACTCTGTGTAAGTAGATAAAGGACCTCATTGCCAAAATCCTGAAGTATCCCTTTAAAGGCTTCATGAGGGCCTGGCAGCTGGGGACAGAGGAATTACATACTACTGTACGCTGCCTCAACCTACTTGTACCTGCTGGCTTAGAAAGCACAGGCTTTTCTAGGGCTAAAGCACATCTTTATGGAACATTGGTATCAGTGCTGCTATGACAAGTGCCCTTTCTACTGTAGCAGTGACAGACACACAGGGGAGCAGCCTTACCCTTGCATAGTGCAACTCCACTCCGTACAGCTCCAGCGTCCGTGCTGTGTTCAGGTAATTAAACTCTGATTGGGCAGAAGACAGACCACTGAGAAGTAGAGAGAACGAGAGAGAGATAAATGAGAGGCAGACGGTTCCTCTAATCAAACGCACGTGATCCATTCACAGAAGATGGAGCAGCACAATGAGACCATTCCTGGAAATGCACTGGATAAAAGCATGAAAACCTAGTCTGCTTTAAGAGCTGGGGCAGACAAGTGACAAGTATACAGCTGTGAATGAACATGTGTGCCTGGGGCATGAAGATGGGCCTCTCTACCTGTGCTGTTGGTGGTGTTTGGTGACCTCCTTGTGGAACCCTTGTGGTGGGTTAGGGATGAAGCAGAACTCTGAGAGGTAGCCAGGAGCATGCTCCGAGTCACTGTAGTCTCCCAACTCAGCTACACAACGCACAGAGAGAGAATCTATTCAATAGTACACAGACAGTTAAGTCGACACACATAGCCTATATGATACACAGCAAACAGTAGGTCTATATTGTACTGGACAGACAAACCATTGCCTATCAATGCAGTAATGAATACAAGAACCTCAATCAAAAGCCTGGTTATGAGGTCTGTTTCTAAAATACACAAGTGGGTTGAGATGCTTTGGACCACCAACCACCACTACAGTAGCTGAGTACCTCAGATCCATTAGCTTGTGGTCATGTGTGAAACAGACACCAATTCATTGGAGTGAACCTCTTAAAAGGCCAATCCTTCATTGTAACAATAACAAAGCAGTGTCCTTGCCTCTGGTTTTGTGAAAAAGCTGAGGAATTCAAGGACTGACCATACAATATAACAATAAGTCCAAAAATGTATGTAGCAACTGCAGATTGCTGCTTTAAAATGGATAGTTTGTGATTTTGACAATGTCTCAGCATGCATTTTAAAGGAAGTTGCCACCTAGCGTTCACGCAACTGGTAACTAGCGTA
Source organism: Oncorhynchus tshawytscha (assembly GCF_018296145.1). Taxonomy (NCBI): domain Eukaryota; kingdom Metazoa; phylum Chordata; class Actinopteri; order Salmoniformes; family Salmonidae; genus Oncorhynchus; species Oncorhynchus tshawytscha. The sequence goes on from NC_056454.1 coordinate 40,999,361, forward strand.
TTGACAGGAAGTCATGCCAAGTTTGACTTCCTGTCATTGCGCTAACGCTAGTTAGCATTGGATTGCAAAACTACATCTAACTTCGTTCATACTGGACGCAGAGACGTAAATATGACAGCAACAACTTAATCTGACTCTGGGGGAAAATCCCTTTAACCAAGGGCTCATAACAAACGGATCAATTCAAAACAGTTCTTGATCTAATCACCACACAAAAAAAGACCCACAATGATAAAACTAACCGGTCAATTGCCTATGGATTTATGAGCAGTATGCAAATAAATATCTACACAGCACTAACACCAAAGCTTTCAGCAGAGTGCATTTCTTGATCGAATTTGACCAGCCTCACTGATTTGGTAAAACTAACCGAATGACCAGCAGCATTTACCAGCAGCATTGAATCATCTTGAAACTGAATTGAAGCTAAAATGATTCATACCACGATCCCCATGGCTACAATGAAATGAAAACCTTCTCTTGGGGAAGGACATTGAGCTAAGTGAGATTCTGGACATGGACACCCACAGGTTGTGTTAGAGGTGCAGTTCAAATCCCTCCAGTGACCTATATAGCCATGAGACTCCCTGGGGAGTTTGGAGAGAGAGGCAAGCCTCAGCGGGCCACTGAAGTGGGGATGTGGACAGATTGAATGGGCACAGACCATTGGCTATCCCCCTCTCCAATCTGTCAGGAGCCATTATTCAGGTCAATCTGGTGACACAGGCTGGTAAACTACACTCCTCAGGCTAATGGGCCCATCACAATGGTAGGCTGTGGCTCTATGCTAGCTGTGGACCGCTAGGCTAGGCTATACTATGATAACATGTTACAGTAGTCAGCGTGCTAATTTATTAGTTAGAATGTTGGTTACCGAGTAAAAATAATAACATCAAACACCTGGAAACCATGTGTTTGATGTATTTGATACCATTCTACTCATTCTGCGTCAGCCATTACCATAAACCTGTTCTCCGCACCCTCTTGTGTTGTGTGCTGCACTATACTGTGCTTTGCTGTCCTGAGCATGCTTGGTGAATGGCCAGTCACACTACCAGCATAGAAAAGTCATACCACACCAATCAATCTGGGACAAAAGATGGGGAGAAACAGCCTAATGATTAGCATAGCATTCCGTATACAGCTCTCCATGTCCTGCTAACGTTGGCTGTCATTGTAAATAAGAATTTGTTCTTAACTGACTTGCCTAGTTAAATAAAGGTTAATTCAATTAAAAAAGCAACAAGGGCATAAAGAGAGGATTATGGCCGATTTCAGGCTCCGCTGCAAACTGCTTGTTTTTTTGGGGTGAGAGAATTAAAGAATAAATTGGATATGACATCGTAAAAAGTTATGCAAGGCAGCACACACAGTGTGACCATTGGGAAGTCCTGGTGAGTACACTGACTCTGAACTAAAGGCTTCCAACACACATCTTTCTAGTCATCGCACAACAAAAACGCTGGAGTTGCCTAGTGGCCAGAAACTGTGTAGCCTTGTATGAAGCAACAGAGAGATCAAATGTGTGAATTAACTACAAGTAGCTACATATCTTTAGTAGCAGGCCAGGAGAACAGGTACTTACATAGAACAGCATGGGACGCCAGGAGAACAGGTACTTACATAGAACAGCATGGGACGCCAGGAGAACAGGTACTTACATTGAACAGCATAGGACACCAAGAGAACAGGTACTTACATTGAACAGCATAGGACACCAAGAGAACAGGTACTTACATTGAACAGCATGGGACGCCAGGAGAACAGGTACTTACATTGAACAGCATAGGACACCAAGAGAACAGGTACTTACATTGAACAGCATGGGACGCCAGGAGAACAGGTACTTATATTGAACAGCATGGGACACCAAGAGAACAGGTACTTACATTGAACAGCATGGGACGCCAGGAGAACAGGTACTTACATTTGGGACACCAAGAGAACAGCATTGAACAGCATGGGACGCCAGGAGAACAGGTACTTACATTGAACAGCATGGGACACCAGGAGAACAGGTACTTACATTGAACAGCATGGGACACCAAGAGGGACGAACCATGGGACGCCAGGAGAACAGGTACTTACATTGAACAGCATGGGACACCAAGAGAACAGGTACTTACATTGAACAGCATGGGACGCCAGGAGAACAGGTACTTACATTGAACAGCATGGGACACCAAGAGAACAGGTACTTACATTGAACAGCATGGGACGCCAGGAGAACAGGTACTTACATTGAACAGCATGGGACACCAAGAGAACAGGTACTTACATTGAACAGCATGGGACGCCAGGAGAACAGGTACTTACATTGAACAGCATGGGACACCAAGAGAACAGGTACTTACATTGAACAGCATGGGACGCCAGGAGAACAGGTACTTATATTGAACAGCATGGGACGCCAGGAGAACAGGTACTTACATTGAACAGCATAGGACGCCAGGAGAACAGGTACTTACATTGAACAGCATGGGACACCAAGAGAACAGGTGCTTACATTGAACAGCATGGGACGCCAGGAGAACAGGTACTTACATTGAACAGCATGGGACGCCAGGAGAACAGGTACTTACATTGAACAGCATGGGACACCAAGAGAACAGGTACTTACATTGAACAGCATGGGACGCCAGGAGAACAGGTACTTACATTGAACAGCATGGGACACCAAGAGAACAGGTACTTACATTGAACAGCATGGGACGCCAGGAGAACAGGTACTTACATTGAACAGCATGGGACACCAAGAGAACAGGTACTTACATTGAACAGCATGGGACGCCAGGAGAACAGGTACTTACATTGAACAGCATGGGACACCAAGAGAACAGGTACTTACATTGAACAGCATGGGACGCCAGGAGAACAGGTACTTACATTGAACAGCATGGGACACCAAGAGAACAGGTACTTACATTGAACAGCATGGGACGCCAGGAGAACAGGTACTTATATTGAACAGCATGGGACGCCAGGAGAACAGGTACTTACATTGAACAGCATAGGACGCCAGGAGTGCGGCAGTGTTGTGCGGACAGGGCAGTCTGTGGGACACAAACCACAAACACACAAGTCACCACAATTCATTTGGATCAATAGGAAAATCATTACAACAGCTTTTATTGATGGCGGCTACCAGTAAAGTGTAGTGTAACCGCGTGCTGGCCTGGTAGAATCAGTGTTAGTCCACTAGAACAGTGTGTCAGCGTGCTGGCTTGGTAGAATCAGTGTTAGTCCACTAGAACAGTGTGTCAGCGTGCTGGCCTGGTAGAATCAGTGTTAGTCCACGAGAACAGTGTGTCAGCGTGCTGGCCCGGTAGAATCAGTGTTAGCCCACGAGAACAGTGTGTCAGCGTGCTGGCCTGGTAGAATCAGTGTTAGTCCACTAGAACAGTGTGTCAGCATGCTGGCCTGGTAGAATCAGTGTTAGTCCACTAGAACAGTGTGTCAGCGTGCTGGCCCGGTAGAATCAGTGTTAGTCCACGAGAACAGTGTGTCAGCGTGCTGGCCCGGTAGAATCAGTGTTAGTCCACTAGAACAGTGTGTCAGCGTGCTGGCCTGGTAGAATCAGTGTTAGTCCACTAGAACAGTGTGTCAGCGTGCTGGCCTGGTAGAATCAGTGTTAGTCCACTAGAACAGTGTGTTAGCGTGCTGGCCTGGTAGAATCAGTGTTAGTCCACGAGAACAGTGTGTCAGCGTGCTGGCCCGGTAGAATCAGTGTTAGCTCACGAGAACAGTGTGTCAGCGTGCTGGCCCGGTAGAATCAGTGTTAGTCCACTAGAACAGTGTGTCAGCGTGCTGGCCTGGTAGAATCAGTGTTAGTCCACTAGAACAGTGTGTCAGCGTGCTGGCCTGGTAGAATCAGTGTTAGTCCACTAGAACAGTGTGTCAGCGTGCTGGCCTGGTAGAATCAGTGTTAGTCCACGAGAACAGTGTGTCAGCGTGCTGGCCTGGTAGAATCAGTGTTAGTCCACTAGAACAGTGTGTCAGCGTGCTGGCCTGGTAGAATCAGTGTTAGTCCACTAGAACAGTGTGTCAGCGTGCTGGCCCGGTAGAATCAGTGTTAGTCCACGAGAACAGTGTGTCAGCGTGCTGGCCTGGTAGAATCAGTGTTAGTCCACTAGAACAGTGTGCGAGTGTGCTGCTGAACCTGTGTAAATAAGAACAGCCAACTGAACTAACCTTCCAGTCAGGATGTCCTGTTTGAGCTGGAGGAAATACTGGTACCTACAGGGAATAAGGAGAGCAGTTAGACAAACAACAATGTGATACAGATGTCTCTGTGATTATGGACCAGAGGACATCATGTACAGTACACTAGAAAAAGCAGCTGGACCAGACCCACTCACATGGAGCTTCTCCCATGCTCATTGCTTAGGCAACATTTCTATGACTTAACTTGTAGCCTGTTGTTTTTGTGTATAACTAATACTGAATGAATCTCATCATAGTGTAAGAGCTCACCAGCACTGTTGTTGTGTGCTGTCTGGAATCGATAATGCACATCCAAAACGGATCCATGCCTCTGCATCTTAGATATGCATAGTGGTTTACTCACTTAATAAGGCTGGCTGAGCAATATCATGCTTGAGTGGTGCATGGATTGAATAAATAACACTGGAGTATCCAGTTGACTGTAACTCTGTTTTTAATGACGATGGATGGACACCCTTTGAATAGGGGCTGACAGCATCCATGGCATGCTATTCACATTTATGTCTAGCTGTGTGCCAGGCAGCCAGCAGTATAATTAGCCCATTATTGGTTAATATACCTACCAAGCTGATCCTAGTCTTAGACTAAGTTGTCGCAAACTCTCAACCCCAGACCTACTCCTAACCCGTTTACTGTAGTCTTCTCCATTTGTAGAATGATTAGCTGAGGGCTTTTAGCAAGTGCAATACAGTAACACAGGGCAATTCATCTCCTTATATGGGCATGACATGGCAGGTTGTAATAACACTAATGACTAAATAAAACAAATGACAAGAGATACCAACATATACACAAAACAGTACATTACAGAGAGACAATAGCTACATCAAATCTACCAGCTCACATCCACCAACCTCAATGGAAGTCACAAACATCATGCCAGAAGGCTTGTCATTTAGTACACTGCCAAGTTGTTCCACATCTAAAACACATTTCTGATATTTCAGGGTGTAACCTCTGAGGTGTCAGATATAGTTGGTGGAGGAAGTTGTAATGTAGAAGTCTATATCTAGAGTTGATGGTCGCTGACACACTATCGTGGTATAGGTCCAATCATAGACCCTTATCAATTGTAGGATTCAAATCGGATTCCCATCGCTCCCTTGACTTATGTACATCTGGTTTTGGGCACTGTTGCATTAGCAATGAGTACACTCTAGATATCAATATGTGTGTGTCATTGTTATCATGGAGTAGTTGTTCAAAACCTGATAGGTTTGGTAGTCATATCTCAAAGTGCTTCTGAGAAACTTTCTTAACTGTAAATAATAAAATAAATGATTATTGGATAAATGGTATTTATCTTTAAGTTGCTCAAATGACATACAGTTGAAGTCGGAAATTTACATACACCTTAGCCAAATACATTTAAACTCAGTTTTTCACAATTCCTGACATTTAATCCTAGTAAACTGACCTTTTTAGGTCATTTCGGATCACCACTTCATTTTAAGAATGTGAAATCTCAGAATAATAGTAGAGAGAATGATTTATTTCTGCTTTTATTTCTTTCATCACATTGCCAGTGGGTCAGAAGTTTACATACACTCAATTAGTGTTTGGTAGCATCGCCTTTAAATGGTTTAACTTGGGTCAAAAGTTTCAGGTAGCCTTCCACAAGCTTCCCACAATAAGTTTGGTGAATTTTGGCCCGTTACTCCTGACAGAGCTGGTGTAACTGAGTCAGGTTTGTAGGCCTCCTTGCTCGCACACACTTTTTCAGTTCTGCTCACAAATTTTCTATAGGATTGAGGTCAAGGTTTTGTGATGGCCACTCCAATATCTTGACTGTGTTGTCCTTAAAGCCATTTTGCTATGACTTTGGAAGTATGTTTGGGGTGATTGTCCATTTGGAAGACCCATTTGCGACCAAGCTTTAACTTCCTGACTGATGTCTTGAGATGCTACTTCAATATATCCACATCATTTTCTATCCTCATTACGCCATCTATTTTGTGAAGTGCACCAGTCCCTCTTGCAGCAAAGCACACCCACAACATGATGCTGCAAGCCCTGTGCTTCATGGTTGGGATGGTGTCCTTCGGCTTGCAAGCCTCCCCCTTTTTCCTCCAAACATAAATGGTCATTATGGCCAAACAGTTCTATTTTTGTTTCATCAGAGCAGAGGACATTTCTCCAAAAAGTACGATCTTTGTCCACATGTGCAGTTGCAAACCGTAGTCTGGCTTTTTTTAATGGCGGTTTTGGAGCAGTGGCTTCTTCCTTGCTGAGCAACCTTTCAGGTTAGGTTGATATAGGACTCGTTTTTACTGTGGATATAGATACTTGTGTACCTGTTTCCTTCAGCATCTTCACAAGGTCCTTTGCTGTTGTTCTGGGATTGATTTGCACTTTTAGCACCAAAGCACGTTCATCTCTAGGAGACAGAACGCATCTCCTTCCTGAGCAGTATGACGGTTGCGTGGTCCCATGGTGTTTACACTTGCGTACTATTGTTTGTACAGATGAACGTGGTACCTTCATGCATTTGGAAATTGCTCCCAAGGATGAACCAGACTTGGGGAGGTCTACAATTTTCTTTCTGGGGTCTTGGTGGATTTCTTTTGATTTTCTCATGATGTCAAGCAAAGAGGCACTGAGTTTGAAGGTAGGCCTTGAAATACATTCACAGGTACACCAGCAATTGACTCAAATTATGTCAATTAGCCTATCAGAAGCTTCTAAAGCCATGACATAATTTTCGAGAATTTTCCAAGCTGTTTAAAGGCACAGTCAACTTAGTGTATGTAAACTTCTGACCCACTGGAATTGTGATACAGTGAATTACAAGTGAAATAATCGGTCTGTAAACAATAGTTGGAAAAATTACCTTTGTCATGAATAACGTAGATGTCCTAACCAACTTGCCAAAACTATAGTTTGTTAACAAAAATGTGGAGTAGTTGAAAAACAAGTTTTAATGACTCCAACCTAAGTGTATGTAAACTTCCAACTTCAACTGTAAGTACCCCATCTATATAACAATGTTCTACATGACATAAGTACCCCATCTATATAACAATGTTCTACATGACATAAGTACCCCATCTATATAACAATGTTCAATATGATTTGTTCTCTTCTCATGCTAATGTTGAAACATGTTGCTATCCAAGATCATTGGCAGGAGTCTGTTTTGCAACAAGGGTGTTTTGGGTGACAAGTCCTGTTTCAGACCAAATAACTTACAAATGTCATACCAAGATCTTACTAAATTGATGGTACAGGGTTTGCTTGTTCTTGTGGATATAGTCTTGGGGTTCCACTTGCGAGGTATGCAAGACAAAACATTGCGAAATGCAGAATACCAAGATAAGTGTATCTCTCTGCCTGCCTGCCTGCCTGTATCTCTCTGCCTGCCCCTTCTCTCAATTCAATTCAAGGGGCTTTATTGGCATGGGAAACATACGTTAACATTGCCAAAGCAAGTGAAGTAGACAATATACAAAAGTGAAATAATCAAAAATGTACAGTAAACATTACAAAAGAATAAAAACATTACAAAAGTCATATTATGTCTATATACAGTGTTGTAATGATGTGAAAATAGTTCAAGTACAAAAGGGAAAAAAAAACAAATATGGGTTGTATTTACAATGGTGTTTGTTCTTCACTGGTTGCCCTTTTCTTGTGGCAACAGGTCACAAATCTTGCTGCTGTGATGGCACACTGTGGAATTTCACCCAGTAGATATGGGAGTTTATCAAAATTGGGCTTGTTTTCAAATTCTTTGTGGATCTGAGTAATCTGAGGGATACTAATATGGTCATACATTTGGCAGGAAGTTAGGAAATGCAGCTCAGTTTCCACTTCATTTTGTGGGCAGTGAGTACATAGCCTGTCTTCCCGAGAGCCACGCCTGTTCACGGCAGCCATTCTCAATAGTAAGGCTATGCTCACTAAGTCTGTACATTGTCAAAGCTTTCCTTAAATTTGGGTCAGTCACAGTGGTCAGGTAATCTGCCAAATAGCATTCTAGTTTGCTCAGTTGTTAATTCTTTCCAATGTGTCTTTCTGTTTTCTCATGATTTGGTTGGGTGTAATTGTGTTGCTGTTCTGGGGCTCTGTGGGGTCTGTTTGTGTTTGTGAACAGAGCCCCAGGACCAGCTTGCTTAGGAGACTCTTCTCCAGGTTCATCTCTCTGTAGGTAATGGCTTTTTTTACGGAAGGTTTGGGAATCGCTTCCTTTAAGGTGGTTGAAGAATTTAACAGCTTTCTTCTGGATCTCTCCCTCCTGCCCCTCTCTCTCTCTCTCCCTCCCTCACACTGGCCTTCCTGCCCCTCTCTCTCCCTCCCTCAAGCTGGCCTTCCTGCTCCTCTCTCTCCCTAGAGCTGGCCTTCCTGCCCCTCTCTCTCCCTAGAGCTGGCCTTCCTGCCCCTCTCTCTCCTCGCTAGCGCTGGCCTTCCTGCCCCCTCTCCCTCCCTAGCACTGGCCTTCCTGCCCCCTCTCTCCCTCCCTAGCACTGGCCTTCCTGCCCCTCCCTCTCTAGCGCTGGCCTTCCTGCCCCTCCCTCTCCCTCCCTAGCGCTGGCCTTCCTGCCCCTCCCCTCCCTGGCGCTGGCCTTCCTGCCCCCTCTCTCCCTCCCTAGCGCTGGCCTTCCTGCCCCTCTCTCTCCCTCCCTCAAGCTGGCCTTCCTGCCCCCTCTCTCCCTCCCTCAAGCTGGCCTTCCTGCCCTCTCTCTCCCTCCCTAGCGCTGGCCTTCCTGCCCCTCTCTCTCCCTCCCTAGCGCTGGCCTTCCTGCCCCTCTCCTCCCTAGCGCTGGCCTTCCGGCCCCTCTCTCTCCCTCCCTCAAGCTGGCCTTCCTGCCCCTCTCCTCCCTAGCGCTGGCCTTCCGGCACCTCTCCCTCCCTAGCGCTGGCCTTCCTGCCCCTCTCCCTCCCTAGAGCTGACCTTCCTGCCCCTCTCCCTCCCTAGCACTGGCCTTCCTGCCCCTCCCTCTCCCTCCCTAGCGCTGGCCTTCCTGCCCCTCTCTCTCCCTCCCTAGCGCTGACCTTCATGCCCCCTCTCTCTCCCTCCCTAGAGCTGGCCTCCCTGCCCCTCTCCCTCCCTAGCGCTGGCCTTCCTGCCCCCTCTCTCCTCGCTAGTGCTGGCCTTCCTGCCCCTCTCCCTCCCTAGTGCTGGCCTTCCGGCCCCTCTCCCTCCCTAGCGCTGGCCTTCCTGCCCCTCTCCCTCCCTAGAGCTGACCTTCCTGCCCCTCCCTAGCACTGGCCTTCCTGCCTCTCTCTCTCTCCCTCCCTAGCGCTGACCTTCCTGCCCCTCTCCCAGCCTAGCGCTGGCCTCCCTGCCCCTCTCCCTCCCTAGAGCTGGCCTTCCTGCCCCGCTCTCTCCCTCCCTAGCGCTGGCCTTCCGGCCCCTCTCCCTCCTTAGCGCTGGCCTTCCGGCCCCTCTCCCTCCTTAGCGCTGGCCTTCCTGCCCCTCTCCCTCCCTAGCGCTGGCCTTCCTGCCCCTCTCCCTCTCTAGTGCTGGCCTTCCTGCCCCTCTCTCTCCTTCCCTAGCGCTGGCCTTCCTGCCCCTCTCCCAGCCTAGCGCTGGCCTCCCTGCCCCTCTCCCTCCCTAGAGCTGGCCTCCCTGCCCCTCTCCCTCCCTAGCGCTGGCCTTCCTGCCCCCTCTCTCCCTCGCTAGTGCTGGCCTTCCTGCCCCTCTCCCTCCCTAGCGCTGGCCTTCCGGCCCCTCTCCCTCCCTAGCGCTGGCCTTCATGCCCCTCTCCCTCCCTAGAGCTGACCTTCCTGCCCCTCCCTAGCACTGGCCTTCCTGCCTCTCTCTCTCCCTCCCTAGAGCTGGCCTTCGTGCCCCTCTCTCTCCCTCCCTAGCGCTGACCTTCCTGCCCCTCTCCCAGCCTAGCGCTGGCCTCCCTGCCCCTCTCCCTCCCTAGAGCTGGCCTTCCTGCCCCTCTCTCTCCCTCCCTAGAGCTGGCCTTCCTGCCCCTCTCCCAGCCTAGAGCTGGCCTCCATGCCCCTGTCCCTCCCTAGAGCTGGCCTCCATGCCCCTCTCCCTCCCTAGCGCTGGCCTCCATGCCCCTCTCCCTCCCTAGCGCTGGCCTTCCTGCCCCCTCTCTCCCTCGCTAGTGCTGGCCTTCCTGCCCCTCTCCCTCCCTAGCGCTGGCCTTCCGGCCCCTCTCCCTCCCTAGCGCTGGCCTTCATGCCCCTCTCCCTCCCTAGAGCTGACCTTCCTGCCCCTCCCTAGCACTGGCCTTCCTGCCTCTCTCTCCCTCCCTAGAGCTGGCCTTCGTGCCCCTCTCTCTCCCTCCCTAGCGCTGACCTTCCTGCCCCTCTCCCAGCCTAGCGCTGGCCTCCCTGCCCCTCTCCCTCCCTAGAGCTGGCCTTCCTGCCCCTCTCTCCCTCCCTAGCGCTGGCCTTCCGGCCCCTCTCCCTCCCTCCCTCCCTAGCGCTGGCCTTCCTGCCCCTCTCCCTCCCCTAGCGCTGGCCTTCCTGCCCCTCTCCCTCCCTAGCGCTGGCCTTCCTGCCCCTCTCCCTCCCTAGCGCTGGCCTTCCTGCCCCTCTCCCTCTCTAGTGCTGGCCTTCCTGCCCCTCTCCCTCTCTAGTGCTGGCCTTCCTGCCCCCTCTCTCCCTCCCTAGCGCTGGCCTTCCGGCCCCCTCTCCCTCCTTAGCGCTGGCCTTCCGGCCCCTCTCCCTCCCTAGCGCTGGCCTTCCTGCCCCTCTCCCTCCCTAGCGCTGGCCTTCCTGCCCCTCTCCCTCCCTAGCGCTGGCCTTCCTACCCCTCTCCCTCTCTAGTGCTGGCCTTCCTGCCCCTCTCTCTCCCTCCCTAGTGCTGGCCTTCCTGCCCCTCTCCCTCTCCCTCCCTAGCGCTGGCCTTCCTGCCCCTCTCCCTCTCTAGCGCTGGCCTTCCTGCCCCTCTCTCTCCCTCTCTAGCGCTGGCCTTCCTGCCCCCTCTCTCCCTCTCTAGCGCTGGCCTTCCTGCCCCTCTCTCTCCCTCCCTAGAGCTGGCCTTCCTGCCCCTCTCCCAGCCTAGAGCTGGCCTCCATGCCCCTGTCCTCCCTAGAGCTGGCCTCCATGCCCCTCTCCCTCCCTAGCGCTGGCCTCCATGCCCCCTCCCTCCCTAGCGCTGGCCTCCATGCCCCTCTCCCTCCCTAGCGCTGGCCTTCCTGCCCCTCTCTCTCCCTCTCTAGCGCTGGCCTTCCTGCCCCTCTCTCTCCCTCCCTAGAGCTGGCCTTCCTGCCCCTCTCCCAGCCTAGAGCTGGCCTCCATGCCCCCTCTCCCTCCCTAGCGCTGGCCTTCCTGCCCCTCTCTCCCTCTCTAGCGCTGGCCTTCCTGCCCCTCTCTCTCCCTCCCTAGAGCTGGCCTTCCTGCCCCTCTCCCAGCCTAGAGCTGGCCTCCATGCCCCTGTCCCTCCCTAGAGCTGGCCTCCATGCCCCTCTCCCTCCCTAGCGCTGGCCTCCATGCCCCTCTCCCTCCCTAGCGCTGGCCTTCCTGCCCCCTCTCTCCCTCGCTAGTGCTGGCCTTCCTGCCCCTCTCCCTCCCTAGCGCTGGCCTTCCGGCCCCTCTCCCTCCCTAGCGCTGGCCTTCATGCCCCTCTCCCTCCCTAGAGCTGACCTTCCTGCCCCTCCCTAGCACTGGCCTTCCTGCCTCTCTCTCTCCCTCCCTAGAGCTGGCCTTCGTGCCCCCTCTCTCCCTCCCTAGCGCTGACCTTCCTGCCCCTCTCCCAGCCTAGCGCTGGCCTCCCTGCCCCTCTCCCTCCCTAGAGCTGGCCTTCCTGCCCCTCTCTCTCCCTCCCTAGCGCTGGCCTTCCGGCCCCTCTCCCTCCTTAGCGCTGGCCTTCCTGCCCCTCTCCCTCCCTAGCGCTGGCCTTCCTGCCCCTCTCCCTCCCTAGCGCTGGCCTTCCTGCCCCTCTCCCTCCCTAGCGCTGGCCTTCCTGCCCCTCTCCCTCTCTAGTGCTGGCCTTCCTGCCCCTCTCTCTCCCTCCCTAGCGCTGGCCTTCCTGCCCCTCTCCCTCCCTAGCGCTGGCCTTCCTGCCCCTCTCCCTCCCTAGCGCTGGCCTTCCTGCCCCTCTCCCTCCCTAGCGCTGGCCTTCCTGCCCCCCTCTCTCCCTCGCTAGTGCTGGCCTTCCTGCCCCTCTCCCTCCCTAGCGCTGGCCTTCCGGCCCCTCTCCCTCCCTAGCGCTGGCCTTCATGCCCCTCTCCCTCCCTAGAGCTAACCTTCCTGCCCCTCCCTAGCACTGGCCTTCCTGCCTCTCTCTCTCCCTCCCTAGCGCTGGCCTCCATGCCCCTCTCCCTCCCTAGCGCTGGCCTCCATGCCCCTCTCCCTCCCTAGCGCTGGCCTTCCTGCCCCCTCTCTCTCCCTCTCTAGCGCTGGCCTTCCTGCCCCTCTCTCTCCCTCCCTAGAGCTGGCCTTCCTGCCCCTCTCCCAGCCTAGAGCTGGCCTCCATGCCCCTCTCCCTCCCTAGCGCTGGCCTTCCTGCCCCTCTCTCTCCCTCTCTAGCGCTGGCCTTCCTGCCCCCTCTCTCCCTCCCTAGAGCTGGCCTTCCTGCCCCTCTCCCAGCCTAGAGCTGGCCTCCATGCCCCTGTCCCTCCCTAGAGCTGGCCTCCATGCCCCTCTCCCTCCCTAGCGCTGGCCTCCATGCCCCTCTCCCTCCCTAGCGCTGGCCTTCCGGCCCCTCTCCCTCCCTAGCGCTGGCCTTCCTGCCCCTCTCCCTCCCTAGCGCTGGCCTTCCTGCCCCTCTCTAGAGCTGACCTTCCTGCCCCTCTCCCTCCCTAGTGCTGGCCTTCCTGTTCTTTCACTTTGCTAATGATGCATGTGTGTGTTCAGTCTGTTGCCTGGAGAATATCCTAGTTCAATCATGGGACCGATGTCGCCGGGATACAGAGGTATTTTCGGGCCAGTCTTGCGAGCACGACTCATCAGTACTCTTCGTTGCTGAGTGGGTGGGGCTGTTTTTGTCTCATAATATGAAATTACAGTAGGCTACTGGTAGCCTGTAAAGATTACCCTTTTCAGATATAATGGAATGGAAAGCGCCTTGGCTACAACATTTTTGTTTGTCTGTTAGGGTAAGGCTACACTACGGCTTTTTAAATGCCGACACAAAACTTTCTCTGGAGATAAGAATGGCATTTTAGTTGTCTGTAAAGTAATGCTGCTTCTGAAGTGGTTCTAACTTCCATCACTAGGCGACCAGAACTGTCAATCAAATCATCTCAAACTGCTTCGCACAGCCTGCCTGAAGAACACTCTCTCCTAAAAAAGTAAAGTTATTTTAAATACCGTGACTTACCAAGACATTTAGTAGAAAGAAAGTACATCTAGCTACTCTACCATAAAAAAAACAACACAGCAGCACATCAATCAGCAACGTTTCTGGTGGTCAGAGAAAGAATAGAACATATACCGGAGCAGAACTCTACCGTCTGAAAAGGTACAGGCCCTTCTGAAGCCTTCATAACTTGTTATCAGTGGTCGCTATTGACATGTTACTGTAGCTGCATTCCATGTCTGTAAAGGGTTGTAGTTGATATAACGTCATTGCCTGGTCATACATACTTAGTAGGACCATTATTCTACATTTTGAATTGACGTGGAATTTTGGCAGATTAAACATCAAGCAAAATGTTCCATTTCTAATTAGTATCCTTACCTAGTGTACTCTTCCTGAAGTTTATTAGGGTCGGTCACAAAGAACTTCACTCTGAAGCTCAGATTATGAGGCGATCCCCCTGTAAATGCACAATGAGAGAGATTATTGTATCTACACTTAAAAAGAACCACTTCCTAGTTCATCCATCCACTGAAGGTTCACCTACGTTTAAGTTGCTTCCTGATGGGTTTGTTTGGATCCAGCCATCTCTGTAAAAGATAAATGAGGAGAAACTCAATGACACCACAGCATTTCCTCAGCAGCAGTGTTCATTCTCAATTATTCACAAGTCAGCCCCCTCCACCTCTCACTCTCCGTTTTCTAGTTGGGAAATGCAGGCTGGGCCGTGATGATCTGTAGCTAGTAACAGTGCATTCGGAAAGTATTCAGAACCCTTCACTTTTTGTCACATTAAAGCCTTATTCTAAAATGCATTAAATAGAAACAAATCCTCAATCTACACACAATACCCCATAATGACAAAGAAAAAACAGGTTAAGAAATGTTTGCAAATGCATTAAACATTTTTTTAAATGAAATAGCTTATTTACATAGACCCTTTGCTATGAGACTCAAAATTGATCTAAGGTGCATCCTGTTTCCATTGATCATTCTTGAGATTCTTTGACAACTTGGAGTCCACCTGTGGTAAATTCAATTGACTGGACATGATTTGGAAAGGCACACACCTGTCTATATAAGTTCCCACAGTTGACAGTGCATGTCAGAGCAAAAACCAAGCCATGAGGTCTAAGGAATTGTCCGTAGAGCTCTGAGACAGGATTGTGTCGAGGCACAGATCTGGGGAAGGGTACCAAAACATTTATGCAGCATTGAAGGTCCAAGAACACAGTGGCCTCCATCATTCTTAAATGGAAGACGTTTGAAACCACCAAGACTTTTCTTAGAGCTGGTCGCCCAGCCAAACCGAACAATCGGGGGAGAAGGACCTTGGTCAGGGAGGTGACCAAGTATCCGATGGTCACTCTGAAAGAGCTCCGGAGTTCCTCTGTGGAGATGGAAGAATCTTCCAAAAGGACAACCATCTCCGCAGCACTCCAACAATCAGATCTTTATGGTACAGTGGCCAGACAGAAGCCACTCCTCAATAAAAAGGCACACGACAGCCCGCTTGGAGTTTGCCAAAAGGCACCTAAAGGACTCTCAGACCGAGAGAAACAAGATTCTCTGGTCTGCTGAAACCAAGATCGAACTCTTTGGCCTGAATGGCAAGCGTCAAGTCTGGAGGAAACCAGGCACCGCTCATCACCTGGCTAATACCATCCCTACGGTGAAGCATGGTGGTGGTAGAATTATACTGTGGGGATGTTTTTCAGTGGCAGGGACTGGGAGACTAGTCAGGATCGAGGGAAAGGTGAGCAGTAAATAGAAATCCTTGATGAGAACCTCGTCTAGAGCGATCAGGACATCAGCCTGGGGAAAAGGTTCACTTCCTAACAGTCTCTGAAAGTCCTTGAGTGGTCCAGGCAGAGCTCGGACTTGAACCCGATCGAACATCTCTGGAGAGACCTGAAAATAGCTGTGCAATGATGCTCCCCATCCAACCTGACAGACCTTGAGAGGATCTGCAGAAAATAAATGGAAGAAACTCCAAATACAGGTGTGCCAAGCTTGTAGCATCATACTCAAGAAGACTCAAGTCTGTAATCGCTGCAAAACGTACTTTAACAAAGTACGGAGTAAATACAACTCACCACCTGGATTCCATCTTATGTAGCAACATTTGAATTTCTGTTATTTACATTGGATAAAGTAGAGACTCAGAGCTACAAAATTGTATATCATACACTGCATTTGAGGAAACAATGGGAAAGTAATTCTGCTTTGAAAGTTGATTAAATTGTAAACTCACTTTTGAGAAAATGTTTTGGTGCTACTATTGGAGAGCCCTTCTTTGTCTACACCCATTCAGCATTGTTCACACACTGATCCGTGCGTCCTGTACTAATTGTCCAGCTACTTCCAGACATCTAAGAGAGAGAGAACAGCTCACTGAACATTACTCACCCTATAGCTCCATCTGTGGTTTCGAGTTCAGAGTGCACACTGGACGTTCTGGCCAATAAGTAAGTAGGGTTGTTCCAAAGGCTCTGACCACACAACTACAGTCAAGCACCCACGCCAACTGGCAAACTTCCAGACACATAATGAGAGAACACCCCACTCTGACTATTTTACTCACCCTAGCAGAGCTGGTTAGGCTTTTTTCATGTTATCCAGAGTGTTGGTGACTGTACCTGTGCGACTGGCAACAATTGAATTACGCTTTGTTGCCAAATTTACTGACAACGGACATATTCAAAGGGTGTTTTGTTAAGAAATGTAGCTTGATAGCTAGCTAGGTAAACAATCAATCCCAACGCATGACGTTAGTTAGCGAGCCAGCCAGCTAACATTAGCTAGCTAGCTAACAGTACACTAACTTTAAATGAAAATACTTTGTCAAAATTAGAGTGGAGTCTTTTGTTAAGACATGTTTTGTTAAGATATTGTTTTGCTAGCTAGCAAGCAAAACAATGGACCATAATGGACCAACAACATGACATTACTACCCTACATGAATCTGCAGGTATCTAACCAGCAGGTTCAACGGCTATAACTAGTCAAGCAAATGCGTCTGAGATACGAAGAATAAAATCACATGTTAGCTAGCGACCCAGCAGGTTAACGTTAGCTAGCTAACAGTACACTTGAAATGAAACCACTTTGTCAAAATTAGAAAAGTGTAATATCTGAAAATGTTACCAGTATGCATCAAGCCTTATTCTAAAATGGTACGGTGGAGGTGATATGATCCTTGACTAGTATCTCAAAGCACTTCATGATGACAGAAGTGAGTGCTACGGGGCGGTAGTCATTTAGTTAATTTATCTTTGCCTTCTTCTTGGGAACAGGAACAATGGTGGACATCTTGACGCATGTGGGGACAGAAGACTGGGATCGGGAGCTATATAATATTTCCGTGAACACACCTGCCAGCTGGTCTGTGCATGCTCTGAGAACGCGGCTGGGGATGAAGTCTGGGCTGGCAGCCCTGCGAGGGTTAACACGTTTAAAATGTCTTACTCCCGTTGGCCACAGAGAAGGAGAAGCCGCAGCCCTTGTTAGCGGGCCGCAACAGTGGCACTGTATTATTCTCAAAGCGGGCAAAGGTGTTTAGTTTGTTTGGAAGCGAGACGTTGTCCGTGACGTGGCTAGTTTTATTTTTGTAGTCCGTGATTGTCTGTAGACCCTGCCACATACGTCTCGTGTCTGAGCTGTTGAATTGCGACTACACTTTGTCCCTATACCGACATTTCGCTTGTTTGATTGCCTTGCGGAGAGAATAACTACACTGTTTATTTTCGGCCATATTTCCAGTCCTCTTACCATGGTTAAACAATGGTTCGCACTTTCAGTTTTGCGCGAATGACACCATCGATCCACGGTTTCTGGTTTGGTTAGGTTTTAATAGTCACATTGAGTACAACATCTCTAATGCACTTCCTTATAAACTCACTCAGCAAGTCAGTGTATAGATCAATGTTATTCTCTGAGGCTGCCCAGAACATTTCCCAGCCTGCGTGATCAAAACAATCTTGAAGTGTGGATTCCGATGGTCAGACCAGCGTTGAATGGTTCTAGTCACCGGTACGTCATGTTTGAGTTTCTGCCTATAAGACGGTAGGAGCAAGATGGAGTTGTGGTCGGATTTGCTGAAGGGAGGGCCATGTATGCATCACGGAAGTTAGAGTAGCAGTAATCGAGTATTGTTTGCACGACTGCTGCAATCAATATGCTGGTAGAATATAGGTAGCCTTGTTCTCAGATGTGCTTTGTTAAAATCCCCAGCTACAATAAATGCAGCCTCAGGATATATGGTTTCCAGGTTACATAAAGTCCAGTGAAGTTCCTTGAGAGCCGCCGTGGTGTCTGCTTGAGGGGGTATATACACAACTGTGTCGATAACTGACAAGAATTCTCTTGGGAGATAATATGGCCGGCTTTTGATTGTAAGGAATTCTAGGTCGGGTGAGCAGAAGGACTTGAGTTCCTGTATGTTGTTATGATTACCCCATAAGTCGTTAATCATGAAGCATACACCACCACCCTTCTTCTTCCCAGAGAGGTATTTATCTCTGTCGGCACGATGCATGAAGAAGCCCGGTGGCTGAACAGACTCCGACAACGTATCCCGAGAAAGACATGTTTCCGTGAAACAGAGAATGTTACTATCTCTGATGTCTCTCTGAAAGGGAACCCTTGCTCTAATTTCATCTACCTTGTTGTCAAAAGACTGAACATTGGTGAGTAGTATACTCTGAAGCGGTGGGCGTTGTGCACGCCTACGGAGCCTGACCAGGAGGCCGCTCCGTCTGCCTCTTCCTTCGGCAACGTTGATTTGGGTCGACCGCTGGGATAAGATCGCATGTCCTGGGTGGTGGTCCGAACAAAGGATCCGCGTCGGGAAAGTCGTATTCCTGGACGTAATGTTGGTAAGTTGACGCCGCGCTTATATCCAATAGTTCTTCCCAGCTGTATGTAATAACGCTTAAGATTTTCTGGGGTGACAATGTAAGAATTAATACATGAAAAAACAAAATTCTGCATAGTTTCCTTAGGACTCGAAGCGAGGCGACCATCAGCTGTGTTGTAGTATAGTGTGCAGTGGCAGGCAATGTCCCATTAACATACAGGCTTCCAACATGACTTAGGCTAACAGATGGATTGTACAACGGGTTATGTAGAAGAATAACTCCCTATTTTATCCCTCTCCACCCCCTCCATTTCTCACAGCAACACACTTGTCTGAAGACTAAATTCACCACAGAGAGTTACATTTAGGTGAGAGCAGGAAAAGGCTGTCCTCAAGTGAAAAACTTGATGGAGATGGACAGTAGTGAACGAGACAGTGTTGACTGAAGTGTAAAAAGGTGTTTTGCCATCAAGAGTCTGACCTTGGCACCTACCGGGCTGTCGGAGGAGTCGTCGGACAGATGCAGGCCGAAGTAATCCCTCTCTGTCAGCTCCAGGTGTTTAAACACTTCCTCCAGTAAGACCTGACCCTGGTTGTGCTTCTGTAGAGAAAGGGGCAGGGGGGTGAGAAAGAGGGGGCGAGAAAAGAACAAAATTATTTGTGTGTCTCCTAGCAAACTCGCCATGCCTCAAGTCTCCATGGCAGCCAGGTCTGAGTAGCTGCTACCGATCACTCTCAGTCTCCCATAGCACAGTCACACCAGGGACACAGTGACAACCACTTGTCTCCCTTCTGCCCCTCCCACTCTCCCATGTGACACACAGCAGTGCTGTGCCAGTGAGGGGATGGTGTTGACACGGTGCTCCACAGAGGTAAGTCCATGTCACAGCCCCAGGCCAGTTCTAAGCCACAGGGAGCAGACTGGCAGCTCTGGGCTGCTGACAGAGTGGGGAAACACAGCCTCTCCCCACATACACTATGTTTAGCCTCAACCCTCAGTTAGATGACACCAAATCAAATTTGTGTTGGTCACATACACACGTGTTTGGCAGATGTTACTGCGGGTGTATCGAAATACTTGTGTCTCTATCTCCGACAGTGCAGTAATATCTAACAGTTTCACAACATATACCCAAAACACACGGAAATCTAAGCAAGGAATGGATTAAGAATATATATACATACATAGATGCATGTCAGAGCGGCATTGGACTAAGATAGTGGCATAGTATAGAGCACAGCATATACATAGATGCGTGACGCAATATTTACACACAATTAAAGTGACTAAGATACCGTAGAATAGTAGTGTACAATTTATACATATAAGATGAGTAATGCAAGAGACATGATTAAAGTGGCTAGTGTTTCATTTCCTTAAAGTGGCCAGTGATTCCTAATCTATGTCTATAGGCAGCAGCCTCTGATGTGCTGGAGATGGCTGTTTATTAATAATCTCGTTGGGCTAGGGGGCAGTATTTTGACATCCGGATGAAAAATGTGCGCAAAGTAAACTACCGGTTACTCAGGCCCAGAAGCTAGGACATGCATATAACTGGTAGATTCGGGTAGAAAACACACTAAAGTTTCTAAAACTGTTAAAATTATGTCTGTGAGTATAACAGAACTGATAAGGCAGGCAAAACCCTGAGGACAAACAACACGCCACCAAAAAATAATTCAGGCTACCACTGTTCTGCATTGGCTGCCATGTTAATTATGAGGCGAAATCCTCACAGATTGCAGTTCCCAGGGCTTCCACTAGATGTCAACAGTCTTTAGAAAGAGTTTCAGGCTTGTTTTTGGAAAAATGAGCTAGAATTTATAGTTTTTGTAAGTGGCTCCCATTTTGGCTGTAGTATTTTCATGTGTGTGGATGAGAGCGCGTTCTTTGTTGTTTATCTCCGGTAAAGACAATAACGATTCTCCGTCTTAAATTGTATCGTTATTTACGTATTAGAGTACCTTAGGCTTGATTATAAACGTTGTTTGACTTCTTTGGATACGTTCATTGGTAACGTTTGGGATTCATTTTGTATGCATTTTGAAGGAGGGAAACCGGTGGATTATTGAATGAAGCTCGCCAGCTAAACTGAGTTTTTGCGGATATAAAGAAGGACATTATTGAACAAAAGGCAGTAACTATTTAAACTGGGCTGGCACCTTCTCCTTGAGGTTTGGATAATAAATGGGAAAGTTAGATTAACACAGGTCTTGAAAGATACTTCAGTTATCTGTGGAGGACAATGGCAATGGGCCCATTCTGAGATCCTAACAGAAGACTGGGCTGGGACATAGAGACCGAGAGAGTGAGTGGATGATTGACGACTCGGCAGACAGGGCCATACAAACAGTCTTTGTGCTGATCTTTATCAATACCCCGACCACTATCTGTGAGCCAGCGCCTGAGATGGTGTGAGGACTGGACTGGTGAGGGAGGGGGAGAATGTTAGGTGAATACAAGCCTTGGGTCTGAATGGAAACTATATCCCTAAAGTAGATGGTGTCAATGCACGAAAGTCTATATGTATGAGAAATATAGTATTTACATGTAAACATACTGAACATGTGGTTGCAATCATAAGAAAGGAAGAGCTAGATGGATCTCTGGTAAAGACTCTGAAAAGGAGGCTTGGGGCACTGCTAGAGCCTGAGCTTGGAGGAATGAGGGAAATGTGGACATGAGACAGCTTGTTCAGGAGCAGTAGAAGACAGATAGACAGGGATGGAGGGAGAGAAAGAGAAAAGGAGGCAGGCAGGGAGGGGAGGGGAGGGAGGCAGGGAAAGGAGGTGGCAGGGAGGGAGGCAGGGAAAGGAGGCGGCAGGC